>NW_023270839.1:36528941-36651847 GCF_011800145.1 Mirounga leonina
AAGAAATTTATAGTCTTAAATTGTAAAGAAATTTATAGTCTTAAATTCGTGTATTAAATATTGAAAATAAACGAGTTAAACATTCAATTCAAGAAGTAGGAGAAAGAAAAACAGATTAAACCCAAAGAAAATAGAATGGAATAAATTTTTTTTTATTCTTATGTTAATCCCCATACATTACATCATTAGTTTTAGATGAAGTGTTCCATGATTCATTGTTTGTGCACAACACCCAGTGCTCCATGCAGAATGTGCCCTCCTCAATACCCACCACCAGGCTAACCCAACCTCCCACCCCTCTCCCCTCTAGAACCCTGTTTATTTTTCAGAGTCCATCGTCTCTCATGGTTCATCTACCTCTCCGATTTCCCCCGCTAGAATGGAATAAATTTTAAAAGATAGGAAGTAAAATTCATAGAGAAATGTATTAATGATCTGTAAACCTAAAAGCTGGTTTTTCAATGGCTGGTAGGAAAAAAAAATTTAGAGCAAGTCTGTCCAATGACAAAAGAAAGAAAAAGTGTTGAACTGTGCCTATATAAGAGTATCCTATGAAAAAACAGAATTCCTATAAATTCAAAAAATTATGTGACATGGAAAATTATAGCTAATCAAAATAGAGAGAGAGATGTGGGTACACATAGAAATATGTGTGTTTTCACACACACACACAAATTAGAACATCTGACTAAACCAATAACCATTAAATAAGTTGAATTGCTACTCAATAATTGGTTTTCCACATGGCAAAAATAAAACTGAATTCTTGGCTCATACTGTACACAAAAATAAATTCCAGACAAATTAAATGCCTATATATGAAAAAACAAACATTTATAAATTATTATAATAAAATACAGAAGAATATATTTATGAACTTGGGGTAAAGCTGGCTATATGCATTTGAATGCAGGTCATGTAAAGAATTCCTAAAAACATTACGAAAAAGACAAATACACCACTGGAAAAACAATCAAATACATGGAGAAGCAATTCATAAAGGAAGGAAACATAATGTCCCTAATAATGTTAGTTGCAAATTTAAAACAAGGTATCATCAGGTAAGTTAAATAATACCAAATATTGGAAAGAATGTGAGAAAACAGTAACTCTCATACAATCCTGGTAGACATATAAATTGGTACAATCACTTAGGAAAGCAATTTAGCAGGTAAAAATGTGCCTATCTTCTAGTTCAGCAATTCCATTTCTAGTCAAATATCTTCCAATATCATCATCATTCCTCCAAAAGAAAACCCATCCAAATGGTTTACAAGTGAGTTTTATCAAACCCTCAAAGAAAAAAACAAAAACAAAATGTCACATATAATCCTTATATTATCCAGTTTCAGGCAAGTGGGGGGGGAAATGAAAAATTATGCTATTCATTTTATGATAGCTTGATACCCAAACCAGAAATCCTGCCCCATTTTTACACGGAGAACGGTACAAAAATGCTCACTGCAATACTATTTGAAATGGCCAATATCCACAAAATGGAAACGCCCATCAGTAAGGAAATGGACACATCACAGAGAATTCACCAGATGACCTATGATGCAGCAGTTAAAATTAAGAGACTAGAGAGATCCGTATTGACACCGACAGATTGCAGCAACACAAAATGAGTGAAAAGAGCAAGTTGAGAACCCTAAGGTTGGTATGGTATCATTTGGGTCCTACAAAAGTAAACAGGCCAATAGACGCCGCACCATATTCCTATCAGTGGAGAGGAAAAGAGGAGGGTGAAACCAGAGGGTACAATTCTTCAACTTAGAGATTTAAAAAAAGAAAAAAAAAAAAAAAGACGGAAACAAAATCAAGTTCCCTGTGAATCCTTCCGCCCAGGCGCGCATCCCCACTGAGGGTCCCTGTCTGCGCCAGGACACCAGGGCAGGGACAGTGATTGCTTTCGCCAAATCTGAATCATCAGCACAGAAGCCAGCAGCCTGGGGGCCATATTGTTGCAGCCAGAAATATTTCAAGTTTCCCAACCTTCTCCCCTTCTAAGAACAGCTGGCTACCCTGATTTCCAACAGGGATTCTTTTTAACATCGCCTGGGTCCCTGGCAAACAAACATCTGTAGCTCTCTCTTCCCTTTTCAGACTCTGCTTTCATCTTTGAAACCCTGACCACATACAAAAGTTAGTGTGCTCTGCTTTACCCTACAGGACTCTCCTTTCCTGATGGAAAATTCCTTCAGGGTATGATAGCATGGTAATTGGAGTGTGGTCTCTGGAGTCCAGTTGTCAGGATTCCTACTCTGTCTGTGTGACCCTGGGCAAGGCACCTAACCTCTCTGTGCCTCGATTTGAGCCTCCATGAAATAGAAATAAAAATAGAATCAACTGGGACGTTTCTTGGGAGGTTTAAGTAATAAGAGTTCACGTTTGTCGCATACTTACTATGCATCAGTCACTAGGCTAAATGCTTCACCTCTCTTCACTTAGCTAATCCTTTCAGCAACCCTATGAGGTAGACATTTTTCTATCTCCATTCTACAGTGAAGGAAAGAGAAACACAAGTAGGTAAAACATTTTGTCTATAGTCACACTGTGAGCAAACAGCTTGACCCTAGCTGGTGGGTCTTTGGCCCCTATGGTATACTGCCTTCATGTATAAGGAGGATAAAGAGGCTCTTCTGTAGTGCTTCATGGGGCTAGAGACACACAAAACACTCCATACATATTAGTAGTAGTTGATATCTACACCCGGGCTCTTCAGCGTAAGAGTACAAACATCACAGAAGTTGCCAGGCACGGCCTGCCAAATGAATCACTGAGCACATAACTCACTCTTGGCGAGTAAACCTGTGACGTCGAGACCTGTTTGTGAAGGGCAATATAAGAGAGGGTAAGAAAGCCACGGCTGTTTGGATAGCCACGTCTCTGTCTCTGCAAACCTACTGCTTGGGCAGTCTGACGGTGAGTACCGCGGCTGGCAAGGAGCATCTGCCCTGCATTGCTCGGTTCATGTGCTGGAGTTTTTCTAGGTCATGTAATAATGCAAACTCCTCAAGAGTAGGGACTTTCATGTCACCTCCCTCCATCCAGTGGAGAACTTATGTTCTCATTGGAGGATGTGTTTACTGTGTTTTAAATAAATAAGTGGTTGGCTTCTTTAGAGACAAACTGTTTCAACCCAGAAGATGGAGAATCTCTGAAGCAAGTCAAATTTCTGAAACACGGTGTTGGTTGGGATGCTGCTTTGGTGTCTATGGGACCTGAGGAATGAATCAAAGTGTAACTCTTCCCTAAACTAAGTGAATGACTAGAGAATGCTTTTGTCAATTAGGGCATGGACATATAAAGGAATATTATGAAGCCAATAAAAATCACAGTTATAAGGGTTTTAATGATATGGGAAAATGCTTGTGGTATAAGGTTAAGTGGAAAGTAGGAATAATTGCATGTAAATTGCAATCTCCACTATACATAAGATAATCACAGAAGAAAGACTATAGGAAATGCAGTAAATGCTAACAGTGTTTGTCCCTGAATGGCAACATCCTCAATGATTTGTGACTTGTCTTTAGATTTTTCTGCGTTTTAAGTTTCTACAATAAGCACTTAGGACTTTTGTGTCAGAAAGAATGTTAACTTTTTGAAGTTTTCTTCATACATTCCTACCAAATGTAGCTTGCCACAAAAACTAGTACCACATCCAGGTTCATCTGCCAAAGACAGCGAAGGAATAAAAGCACAAGGGGTCAGAAAGCTCTTTCTGGGCTCACACCCTTCCAGCCACCAGTTAGGGCAGCTTGGGCAAGTCACTGAGAGCCTCATTTTCTTCTTTGGACAAACAGGAGCAACAGACCCACCTCACCCAGATATCGTCAGGACTATGTGATGGAACAGAAGGGAAGGGGCTGTGCAAACCCACGCACCATCTAAACTTCAGCTGGTTTCACTTGCTCTGTCACGATGGCATATTTTTTGAGTATTGGCCACCCCCCACCCCAGACACACTAACACACACACACACACACACACACACTTTTCTACCTCAGTATGCTTATGTGGGAGAGAACCCTTAGTGCACCTGCCTTCTACCCACCCCCATCCTGGGCCACACTCTACCACTAGGATCCTGCCACCTCCCCAGTACTGTCAGTACCTCTCCAGTGACCTGCTGCTGCTGAGGGGCTCACGGCCATACTTGTTTATCTAGAAGGGGTTAGTGTTTGAGCAGAACAAGGGATGACATCATCTTGGGTGCCACCATGAAGTGGGCACCAGGCAAGGGCAGCCTACGGCAGGTGCAGGAAGAAAAACAAATGCGGAAACAAGAGCACCAGAGCAGAGAAGGAAGAAGGTGGTGGATATTGGCTTCTAGGGCACTGGTCTCTCCAAGAGGACCAGCCAGGGCGGGACAAAGAAAAAGCTTTCTTAGCGGCTGGTTGACTCTCCAAGATCAGCCCTGTTGATCAGTGCCCAATTCACGAACCTGAGGAATCCTTAATCAACAGTAACATTTTATGGCCCTTATAGGTGGCAAAATTTTCTCCCTTGATCTTCACAACATGTCTGTTTGGAAAATACCATATTCTCCATCATAAAGATAGATAAGAAAATCAGATCTTGGATAATTCGAAGGTATCATTCAAGGCCATATACTCTACTCTCAATTAGTCAGTCGGATCTTAGTTAATCAAACTGTGCCTGGTCCTAATTCCTCTAGAGTCTGCAAGTGACAGATGTCTTGAGTAAATCTGCTAATACTGTTCCACCCATACTTTCCAGACCCAGCTACTTGGGGGTTTTGTTTGTTTGCTTTTTAACCAATTAGAGGAATTACATCACTACTTGGGATTAGTCATTCATTCCCACATTTATTAAGAGCCTATAATGCATCAAACACTGTTCCTTGCAATAGAGGGTTGGAGGGACATGGAGTAATTCTACAGGATTGCTGTCTCACTATCTCCCTTGTCCTCATTTTTGTGGCAAAAATGCACCTCTCACATCTCTCTCCTCTCTCCCCCTTCATCTTCTCTCTTCTGGACTGTTTCAATAGGCTTAGAACTGGTCTCTGGGCCTGCGGCCCCACCCTGCTCCTGTCTATGTTTTTACAGCTGCTCAGGGCCATGCCTCTCCTCTGCCGTAGCCCTCCACTTGCTCTGCATGGCCTCAGAATAGGCCGCAGGTGGGGGGCCCTCTGGGTCTTTTTCTTCTCTCTGCCCCCTATTCCTCGCCATTCTCCCTGACACTTCAGTAATGCCCCAGTGATAAGCCATTCCACAGGCCTCCTATGCTGTTGTCTTAGCTCATCCCAGCCTCTGCCTAGACAGCGCTCTCTGCCGGCCATGCTCCCTCCTTCTTCTTGCCTAGCACATTTCTATTTAGCCTTTTCAACAAAACTCAGATATTCCTGTTCCTTAGAATGCTTTTCTGACAGTCTTCCCTGCCTCCCAACAGCCCCATCTGCCCATACGGAGCCAACCCCTGTCATGCCACACTGCAAACCTCCTGTACTTGTCTGTCTCTTCTTCCAGACTGTGATCTCCCAGATAGCACAGCAAGTTATAATCACATTTTAGCACCTAGCACACGGCCTGTCTGGGACATAGTAGAGGCTCAATAAATAGTTTTGAAGCAAATTAACTGAACAGAGGGAACAAACAGTATTCTTAATCATACACTTACTCCCCATCTAAGAGAAAATCTTCTCTTGTCTTCACATATCCTTTAGCCTGGTAGAGGGTAGGATGGAGGAGGGGCCACATGATTCCACATGCTATCTGTTTTCTTGTATGAATTGTAAAAGTATGCATTACATCCACATTCATTACATATCTTTTGAAAGCTGAATGCTGTGTTTGATTTTGTGTGCAGGAATTACAAAACAGTTTCTGAACATCTACTATGGGCTCTGCCCTCGCAGGCATACAGTAGCATTAACTATGCTCTCTACCTGCAAGGAGACAGGTCATTCTTGAGAATAGGATCTGAGCACTTGCTGGGAGGATGCTGTACCCATGAGTCCAAAAGTGGGGAAGAACGATCAGTAGAGGGGGGTCAACAGGGCAAAGAGGGCAGATGAGCTGTCTGGGGGACAGAAAGCAGAACTAAGAGCAAAAGCTCAAGTCTTGAGTCCTGCGCTCCCTGAGAGCTGAGCAGATGAGGAAGAGCAGCCATCCACCGTGTGAAGTGCAGCAGGGAGGTCAAGGACAAAGGAGATGGTCGATTGGTAGACAAGACAGATTCCCTAAGGGCAATCTGGTTGGACTGTAACTACTGAGAGGCTGGGGCCATTTCTGTAGCTCCTTTTATAGCTCCATAAGTGTTTTTCCATTATTGTGTTTTCATCAACTGATTGACAACATGGCTTAAACAGGCTCTGTGAGGCCCTTAAGCCAGAGCAGATCCATTTCTCTCTATCGAGACGGGAACAGGAGGAGGAGGGGTAATTTCCCACCCCTGGCCTGCAAAAATCAGCTCCCTGCACATTATGAAGCACCACCACATCAGTATTCCAACCCCAGAGTCCCTCCAAATACCCATGTAAACATTCATTTACATTTAGATTGTGCTTCTCTGGATTCAGACTCTTTCCCTGAAAACTCTAACAATCCAATTATCAAGAAAACCAACATGTCATTTCTAAGCCTTTTGGGTGGAGCCCTTCTCCTCCCCCAGGAAACTCCTCTGTTGAGTGTGAAGCAGCTCCAAGTGTCCCTGTGTCTGGATGGATTTGGTCAGCATCCCAGCATACTCAAGGACAAAATTAAAAATATATGTGTTCTTCCACAGGGAAAGATGAAGGTTAGGGAAGCATGGGATCAAATAATTCCTCTCATTTTGGTGGGTAAAGAGGGAGGGGTTGTCAAGGAAAACTTTAAAGAGGAAAAGCCTTGAAGAAAACACTTGGGATGGCAGAAAAAGTTCTGCTCTAGAATTACAGAGAGTTTACTTCAAATCCCAGCCTCATGGCTTATTTTCTGAGCTTCAGTTCATCTCTACATCTCTACATGGCTGGGGGGGAGGGGGTGGGGGGCAGAGAGTTTCAGTTAACTGGGTTAATATGTACCTTAAAAGGCTGTCCTGATGACTAAAGAGAGCAAAGTATATGAATATCCCTGGCACCAAGTAAACATTCAGGAAACACTATTTGCTTCTTTGTGAAGGATAGGGAAGGTGATTGGTGGAAAGCAGGGAGAAACAGCCTCCTGGGAACTGGGAGCCTCTGGCTCAAAACATAGAGGGCTGGGCAGTGAAGGAAATCATTTGTCAGTTCAGTGCCTTACCAATTACTTGCCCCAGTGAAAATAGGAGCTCTTTCACCACATCTCAGGGACTAGGAGATCAAGGGCTAAATTTGAGGACAAGTAAAAAGGGAAGTACTTCTTCATTCAGCAGGTGATTAACACTGGGAATGGGTTAGACCTGGGGATGCACCAAATCTATTCCCTCTGAGATATCAGCAAGGTTTCCCCACCCTACTTACTAGAACTCCAAACCAAGTCAGGTGAGGAAAACAGAGAAAACAGTAGGAGTCAAACAGTTGAACAAATGCTTCACATTCCACATGCACATGAGTCAGAGCACCTACACGCAAGCAGGCCCTGGTGTTGTCAATTCCAGATCATGAGATTGGCATGCAATGAAACTATCAGACCAATCTCTGTGAAGGTTCCATATGGTTAAGGAGTATCCTCTCTAACATGTTAAAAACCCAAGGACGTTCAGTCAATACCTCCATAGCATCTGGTGGTCCAAGACGCCTTCACAGTACCCCTTCTTGTCAGCAACCCTTACAGCCATTTTTGATGGAGAGAAGATGACTCCATCTTGCTGGATATTTTGGAAATGGGATAAACGAAGAAATTGGGATGCAGGGAAAAATCTGGCCCAGAAGCATCAAAACCTGATCTTCTTAGTGCTCACCTCTGATGTGGCTTTAAGCCTGCCTCATCTCATTATCCCTGTTTTCTCATTAGTGCAAGGAAGATGTCATCCATGTAACTCACAGTAAATGTCTGGGTAAGGGGTACTAAGAGCTGACATTTGTGTAGTCCCCCAAAACATATTCACATCTATTTTCTTTTAAGATCTTCACAGCACTGTTGAAAGGAAGGCTGAGAAAATGGCAGTTTCTTCCCTTCACAGCTGAGGAATCTAAAATTCAGAGAATTTAAGTGGCTTCTCAAGAGCAAGTCAAGAGTAGAACTGGCCCCAGGCCCAATGCCCATTCCACTCCAACCCACTGCCAATTTTCGCTATAAAAATTGATTGTAAATTATTCATAAAATATGGTGTTTCTTTTTATATAATTTTATTGTTTCCCACTTTAACCAAAGTATTGCATATTCATCATAGAAAATTTAGAAAGAACAAATAAGTAAAAGGAAGAAAATCATGATTATCCATAACTCCACTGAAATACAGTGTTGCTTAAAGAAAAAATAAAAAGACAATATACCCCTCTACTGAACCACGTCCTATAAGATCCTGAGACACTGCAAAGATGAAACAGTTCAAGAGTTACACTGGGCAGCAACCAGACACAGCACTTTTGAGGAGAGTGGCTGTAATGAGGAGTGACAGGGCAGTTGTTAAAGGGGAACGTGGAGTCAAAGAGTTTTAATTTTTAAGATAGATCTGTATGCTGTTGGTAATGATCCAGTGGAGAGAGAAACAGTTGATGTT
Source organism: Mirounga leonina (assembly GCF_011800145.1). Classification (NCBI taxonomy): domain Eukaryota; kingdom Metazoa; phylum Chordata; class Mammalia; order Carnivora; family Phocidae; genus Mirounga; species Mirounga leonina. Next base: position 36,537,591 of record NW_023270839.1, read on the forward strand.
CTAAGAGGGAAAAGAGAGACGTGCTGGAGCAGTACCCTTGAGGGGCAGTGCCTGATTGGAGGGGTAGGACCTCTCGGGTTTTCAACCATAGGAGGGGGCAGACGAAATGGCACAGGATGGAAGGGGTTGGGGGGAGATGTGCTGGTGAGTCAGTGGAATTTCTTGGCTTGTCCCTTCTTTGTTTTTTTTTTTTAAGATTTTATTTATTCATTTGACAGAGAGAGACACAGCGAGAGAGGGAACACAAGCAGGGGGAGAGAGAGAGGGAGAAGCAGGCTTCCCGCAGAGCAGGGAGCCTGATGCGGGGCTCGATCCCAGGACCCTGGGATCATGACCTGAGCCAAAGGCAGTCGCTCAACCAACTGAGCCACCCAGGCGCCCTGGTCCCTTCTTTCTTAAAGTTGTTTGTTTTTGTTTTTGTTTTTGTTTTTTTTCGGTGACATGGGAGGCAAGGTCCGATGGAAGAACAAGAAAGAGATTTGGGAGCTTTGAGGACAAAGGAGAAAGTGAGAACAACTGTCTCAGAGGGGAGGAGAGAGAACAGCCCAGAGAGCTCTGTTCAGGCCCTCACCTCGGTTTTGTGTTTGGCCCCACATGCGAAGGCACAGGACTCTGGGGGACACACGGCTGGATTTCATCAGGTTTGTGGTTAATCAAGCCAGAATGTAGAAGTGGGAGAGAGGCGAGGGAGGCGGCAGTAGGCATAGGAATGGAAATGGTAAGGCCAGAAGAGGAGGCTTCTGGAAAGTGAGAGAGAGACATAACGTCAGTGGATCAATGGCTAACAGGCGAAGGGTGGTTGGAGCTGGCATAGGAAAGGAAGTAAGTCAGAGAGAAGATAGAAGTCAGAGAGATGGAAATTTGGAACGGAGGTGGTTGGAGGCACTGCAGTTACTAGGAATGAGAAGGTTTAGGGTTTCACCTTGAAAGTGAGTGGCTGAATTTGTAAAACAGAATCATTGGCAAGAAGAGCTCAAGGAACTGGGAGGCCAAAATATTGGAAACATCACATATGTCGCTAATGAAATTAGCAAGAATTAATACAGAGCAGTGTCAGAGCCCGTAAAGGGAAACAGAGCTAGAGCTGTGGAAAAAATGTGCATAGTGACCTAAAGATAAGTAGCCAGCTTCCAACTACACCAAAGAGTAACACTGAAAATGTCACGGAGTACCTCAGGACCCTGACAATCAAAAGTATTTACAGTAGGGTATTACTTAATTTGAAATAATTTAAGGATAGAGATTTTTTTCCAATGGGTAGAAATCAAACAAACAGGTAAAGGATATAAAATCTTAAAATGTATATATTCCCAGCCTCTTCTACCTAGGGAATTCTATCATTAAAAGTATATAGGCATCGTGAAGAATATATCGTAGAGCTTCCTCTGAAGAGTGCTGAGTTTTGTCTCTGCAGACATCTAAATTACCAGGGGATCACCTTGAACTAGTGGAAGCTTGGTTTTAGGCTTTGTTAGGGCAGGTCTGTATCAGTACCTTAGTTCTAAAATGTGATCTTTTACTATAACGTGTGATCTTCCTGGGGTTTTAATGATAAGCTCAGGGTGTTTACCCAGTCCCTCTATGTCTTGGCAGGATTCAACGCCAAACTGTCTCCCTACAAAGGCAGAAATCTCTACTGAGCCCTCGTAGTGATCTGTCATTTTTCCTCTGGGGTCCTGGAATCTCACTCTGTATGCACAATTCAGGGGGCAGCCAAGGAATTGAGGGAAGCTTGTACACAGCTTTTCATGGCCACCACGTTTCAATATTCCTGCCTCGATTACCCATTGCTCTGGCAGCCCTGATAGCCAGTATCAGTAGGGCTTTCCACTTGAGCTTCCCCACTACACCCTGCACAGACTGGGAAGTGCCCTCAAGAGAAAAGCCTTAAGACAAGGGCCTTGCTCAATATCCTTCCCTTATTTCAAATGTCAAGTCCCCCTCCAGCTTCTGCCTGCTATATATTTCTTTCCAGGGCCTTTAAACAATTGTTCCATATATTGTCCATAGTTTATATCAGCAGGAGGGTTAGTCCAATAAAAGCCACTTTATCATTATGAGTACTGACACTCTCAGAATGAGCCTCCTAAACTCATGTCATATCTTGCTTCTCCTCTACTCAAAACCACCCAGAGTACCAGTCCAAGTTCTTAATACAATGGCTCCACATGGTCTGCCCTCTGGTAGCAAGAAAGCTGTTTCCAGAGAAGATGTGTTCTTAAACTGAGACTTGGGGTAAGGAGGGGGTGAATGTGAGAACAAAATAGCAAAGTGCTTTTGGGGATACCACATGCAAAGGTGTAGGGCATGAGACATGGGAGTTCAGGGAGTGGCAACTAGCTCTCAGCACACTGAATGGAAGATATGATGACAACAGGTAAGAGAATAGTCTAGAACAGTGGTTCTCATCCTTAGTAGTACAATAGCATCAGTGGGGTTGCTTGGTGAAATGTAGGTCCCTCAAACGATCTGACACATAGAAGCTTGGAGAACTCCAAGTCCAGAGATGTCAAATGGCTCCTGAATGGCTCTGTGCATGGTAGAGTTTAGGTTTTAATCTCTGAAGGTGTGAAATCACTGAAGTATTTCTCACCAAATTCACCAGAGGAGAAACAAGTGTGTCCCCGTAGCCAAATGCATTTCAAAGCCATGTTTGCCCTCTCTTACTTAGCCTAAGTGAGAGGTTTTCTGACATTCCAGGAAAATATAACCTTCCTTTATATCATCGCTAGACATTAAAAAAAAAAAAGACCTAGCATACAGTAGGTTCTCAATAAATGCTAAATAAATCAATGAAATGTAAAATGGCTTATATAATTGTCACCTCCACTCAATAAATTTCACACTTGATATCTCCCTCTTTTAAAGGCCTTATTTATATATTGTTAAAGTCCCTTTTCAAGTTCTAATCCCATTCAGAAAGCCTTTGGATTCAGCATGCCTTCGTTCACCAAATTTATAGGAAGGACAATCTTGAGCCATCTGGTGCCTATTTAATTTTTAACCACCTCTCCCTTGAAATATTTCTTTCTTCATTCTTATTTTGTCCTAAAAACTTGGCTATGAGCTAAACTGCACCATCTGTGACTTCCAGTAAATACAACTGTTGCTAATGAAATTACCCAGTTTCATCATTTTGATTTAAACGCCTTGCCTGCTTTTCCTCTGACCTTTTGTTGCTTGCCATCAAACTCAAGCTTTTGTGAATTTAGATACATACGTCCATGTAGGTCAGTCTTGAGGAATAAATCTCTGTGAAGTACGAGAACCACAGCCAAGCCTGCTCAGCAGGCTGACATGGGAGGTGGGGGCCGGGGCTGTGCAAAGAAATATGGATGGCACTTGTGCCCGTCCGCTCAATGTGCGCAGGGCCCCGGGGCAGACCCCCGCATTGTGACCAAGTGGCTGCTCTGTCTGGCTCTCCGGCCTCCCATTTGTTAGGATGCTGACGATATTAATGAGTTGGGGTGTTGGAACCCATTCCTTGGCCTTTGGTGTTGGTTCCACCCTGCACAGGATCGCCTGACCTGATTGAAGAAAGGAAAGTTCAGATACTCCAAACTTTGCCCAAGTGGGGAGAAGGCTTTCCAGAAAAGGAGAAGCTTTGCAAGAAACGAGGTCCCTCATGACCCAAGACAGTTTTCCATAAAGGTAGCATACTGGTCTTTGTCAATGGCCCCATCGAGGGAATGAAAGAGAAAGAAATAAGCATTCATCCATCGAGTTATTCAGTCATCAAGTTGTTATGATCAGTACTGTTGCTTATTATGTTCGACAATTAAAGAAGTGAAGCGTGTTATTAGTAATCGCAGCAGCTGACACTTACTGAGATTTGACTGTGTACCAGGCACTGGGCTAAGCACCTTACCCCTCTAGTCCTCACAATAATCCTCTGGCTGCTGAAACACGTTAACTAATTCGCCCAGTGTCTCACAGATCCTAATTCCTGCCCATAACCTTGATGCTTTACTGCTTTACATTTACTGGTGCTCTCTTGTGTGCCAGATACTGTGCTAGGAACCGGGATATAGAAATGAAAAAGATGTAGTCCTCGCCCACTAGCTGAGGGAGCAAGAGATAAAAATGCAAATACACCATCTGAATGAGGCTACAACAGAGTAGGAAAATATTCTGGGGTCGCAGAGAGAAGAGAGTCCATCTGGCAGAGCCGGGGAAAGATTCACAGCAGAGGAGACATCAGATCTAGGATTTGAAGGAGGAATGGGGGTTTGTCCACCAAAGATGAAGGGAGATGCAGGGAAGTGGGAGCAGAAGGAACAGCACATCCCCAAAAGGGGAAGTATGAAAAGCAGGCCAACAGGCAGGGAATACTTAACTGAGCTGGGAGGCTGGGAAGGATTGGAAGGTATCCTTCAGTCCAGGCAGAGGAGGCTGGGATCAGGAGTGGGGAGTCAACCTCAGGACTTGACATCAGTGCTTTCTGTCACTGGGTCTCTACAGTAATCTGGAGGGAGCAGGTGGTGGTTATCTAAGGCAGCCCAACAGCTGTGGTTAGTAAGTGGCCTGAGAAGCAGCAGGACTCAGCTCTCATCACTCAACTTCATCTGCCTTAAGGACTTCCCCTCCCCCCCCAAGATGGCCAAGCCCTCAGTGCAATGAGGAGATACACAACAGGCCTGAAGGGGTTAAACAGTAGCCCCCAAACTGCCCTACTGTTCCCCATTCTTGCCTCTATCTCTGCCTCCCTTCTAATTTGAGAATGCTGATCCTCCTGAGCAGGAAGGAGGTCTGTGAGTAAAAGCTCTTCTCAGTTCTACCCATTGCAAAAATACGTTCAGTCTCTGTAGGTGTCTTGTCAACGTAGTATAACTTGAGTGAAGACAAAATTTCCACAATCCAAAATGCACCCCATTGATTCTGCCTTCAGTTTCTACTCTGCTTCATTCTTAGGACAAGGCTTTTAAAGGCTGATGCTAAAAAGAGAATGCTGTAGACGAGGGCTGACACCAGGAACGACTTCATCAAGAGAACGTCTCAGATCAGCCAGTGTCCTCCAAAAGCCCTGAGAAGAGACAGGTGGGGCAAGAAAACCGTGTCTCAGAGCAAGGGTCAGCAAACATTTGCTGTAAAGAACCTGATAGCAAATATTTCAGACTCTGAAGGCTACTCGGTCTCTGTCGCTACTCTTTAAGTCTGCTGTTGAAGTTTGAAAGCGGCCACAGAGGACGCGTAAATCAACAAATGAATAGATGTGACTGTGCTCCAGTAACACTTTATTTACAAAAACAGAGGGTGTGGGCTGGATGTGGCCCATTGGCTGCACTCTGCCGACCACTGCATTCGAGGATCCCTACTAAAACAGGTCAATAGACACCTGTAAAGGGAAAGAGGACGCCAATGTGAAAAGGGCACTTGGGATACTAAAATTGGCCACCTGCCTGAATAATTTGTTGTGGTCAGCCCCCAAAGATATTAAGGCTCCTAGAGAGTGCTCACGGGAATAACCCCTTTCTCTGACCTCTAAAAAACAGTCTCAGCATCACCTTGGCTTCATTCCTCATCTTCACCTCTTTTATCCAATCTGCTATTTCCTCCATTGAAATCTCTGAAGCCAAAGCTTAAGAGGTTAAGAATCACATCCATAGCACAGCAGTAAGTGACAAAGCCAGGACTTATACATTTGTCTGACACTGAGGATACATGAATATCTTCACTGCCTCTTTACTTTCCAAGAGCCCCTGGGAAATGCATTTGGTGTAAAGCAGGCCAGGGAGCCAGACCTTTGGTGGCAACACAGAGCATCTCTGGGAACTCTTCCCCCATGACCCTTCCTGCTATACTCATAGCTAGTCTCCTACAGACCTCAAGAGAGATACCTGGAAAATGAGACCCAGTTTTAAATATAAGTGCAATTGCTTGTGGATGCTGGGACTGTAGGCCTGGAGTCAAACTGTGGTGTGTAAATGGATGAGTCAGAATGTGAGTTTTTCACAGGTGTAAGTTTTAAAACAACTTTATCAGAAAGTAAAATTTTCACAATAAAAAAACCCACATGGTCTGAAATAAATGTATATGAGTCAGCAGCATGGGGAAACAATTATTTTGGGATACCCTAACTTTATTCTTTAATTGTTCATACCTTGTCAATTTCTAAAACTGTGTGAGATGGCTTACATATATACTTAATTAAAACAAGGATAAAAGGGTGAAAGCTAAGTAAGAAGAGAGTGTTTGAACAATAAGCCACAAGGTTCAAAATCATGTGCTATAATCACAATCAGATCGAGAGAAACACTGTTTTCTCTCATACAAAACTCCAAACAACTGTGTTTCTCAAAATTAAGGATCCCTAGAAAGGACCTGGAGAGCCTGCGTGAAATAGATTCCTGAGATTCCCCTTTCAGATTCTGACTCATTTGCTCTTGCCTGGGACCCAGGAATCTACATTTTCAATACTCATTCCTGGTAATTTTGGTACAAGTGATCTAGTGATCACACATGATAAATACTGATATTCAAGATATTGAACATATTCTGGTATGTTCCTTGAACAACACAATGATCATCATTATTATCTCAGGAAGCAATTTAAGGAAAGAAATGTTCTTGGAGTGACTTTTCAAAAAGCTCAACTCTAAATAAAACACTGCATTTGAGATCTTTCTGTTTTTCTTAATGTAGGCTTTTATCACTGTAAACTTCTTGCTTAGAACTGCTTTAGCTGCATCCCATAAATTTTGGTATGTTGTGTTTCCATTTTTGTTTGTTTCAAGGTATTTTTTTATTTCCCTTTTCATTCCTTCTTTGTCCCACTGGTTGTTCAAGAGTTTGTTGCTTAATTTCCACATATTTGTCAATTTTCCAGCTTTCCTTTGCTACTGATTTCTAGTTTTTTCACTGTAGTCCAGAAAGATAGTTGGTATGAATTCAGTCTTCTTAAATTTGCTAAGATTTATTTGGTCACCTATCGTATGATCTATTCTAGAGAATATTCTGGGTGTGCTTGAGGAAAATGTGCATTCTCCTGCTGTTGGAAGAAATGTTCTGTATATTCTTTTAGGTCCATTTGCTCTAACATATGGTTCAAGCACAAAGTTTCCTTTTTTATTTTTTTGTCTGATTGATCTACCCATTGTTGAAAATGGGAATATTGTCCCCTACTATTACTGTATAGTTGTCTATTTCTCTCTTTGGATCTGTTAGTATTTGCTTAATATTTTAGGTGCTCTGATGTTGGGTGTATATATATTTATGATTGTCACAGCTTCTTGATGAATCATTATATAATGACCTTCTTTGTTTCTTGTTACCATTCTTGGCTTAAAGTCTATTTTGTCTGATGTAAGTATAGCTACTCCTGCTCTCTTTTGGTTTTACTTGCATGGAATATCTTTTCCCATCCCTTCACTTTGAGCCTATGTGTGACCTTAAAGCTGAAGAAAGTCTTTTGCAGGCAGCATATAGTTGGATCTTGGTTTTTGTTTGTTTGTTTGTTTTTCATCCAGCCACTCTATGCTTTTTGATTAGAGAATTTAATCGAGTTACACAAATAGTAATTACTGGTAGGTAAGGACTTACTAATATCATCTTATTAGTTTTTTTCTGCCTCTTATGGAGGTATCCTCTTGTTCCTTTCTTTCTCTCTTGCTGTGTTCCTTTTTGAATTGGTTTCCCACAGCAGTATGCTTTATTCCCTTCTCCTTATCTTTATGTATCTATTGTAGACTTTTGCTTTGTGGTTACCAAGAGACTTACATAAAACATCTTAGAGATACAACACTCCATATTATGCTCAATGAAGTAGAAAAGGAAGAACAAACTAAGCCCAAAGTTAGCAGCAAGAAGGAAATAACAATGATCAGGGCAGAAATAAATGAAATAGAGACTAGAAAAACAACAGAAAAGATCAACAAAACTAAGAGCTAGTTTTTTGAAAAGATGAAGAAAATTGACAAATCTTTAGCCAGACTAAGAAAAAGAGAAGACTTGAATAGATAAAATCCAAAATAAAAGAAGAGACATTACAATTGCTATCACAGAAATGCATAGGATCATAAGAGACTACTATGCACAGTTATATGCCAACAAATTAGATAACGTAGGGAAAAAAGTATAAATTCCTAGAAACATGCAACCTATCAAGACTGAATCATGAAAAAGTAGAAAATCTGAATAGACCAATAACAATTAAGGAGATTGAAACCCTTCCAAAAAAGAAAAACCCAGGGCCAAATGTATTTGCTGGTGAATTCTACCAAATATTTAAAGAAAAATTAATATCAGCTCTTCTCAAACTCTTCGAAAAATTAGAGGAAGGGACATTTCCAAATTCATTTTATAGGATCAACATTACCTTGATACCAAAGCCAAATAAGGACAGCATAAGAAAAGAAAACTATAAGCCAATATTCCTGATGAATATAGATGCAAAGATTCTCAACAAAATACCAGAAAACTGTATTAAACACATTAAAAGGATCATACACCATGATCAAGTGGGTTTATCCCAAGAATGCAAGGATGGTTCAAAACCCAAAGATCAATGTGATACCCCAAATTAATAGAAAGAAAAAAATCATATGATTATTTCAATAGATGCAAAAAAACTACTTGACAAAATACATCCTTTAATGATAAAAAGTCTCAACAAATTGGGTATAGAAGGACTATGATTCAACATAATAAAGGCCATATATGGCAGGCCCACAGCTAACATCATACTCAACAATAAAAAGTTGAAAGCTTTTCCTCTAAGATTAGGAATAAGGCAAGGGTGTGTCTACTCTCACCACTCTATTCAACATAGTATTAGAAGTCCTAGCCAGAGTGACCAGGCAAGAAAAAGAAATAAAAGGCATCCAAACCAGAAAGGAAGAGATAAAATTGTCCTTTTTTGAAGATGAATCTTATACACGGAAAATCCTAAAGACTCCACCAAAAGACTGTTAGAATTAATCAACAAATTCAGTAAAGTTACAGGATACAAAACCAACATCCAGAAAACAGTTGCATTTCTATATAATAACTATGAAATATCTGAAAAAGAAATAAAGGTAACAATCCTATTCACAACAGCACCAAAAATAGTAGTTAGGAATAAATTTAACCAAGGAAGTGAAAGATCTATACACTGAAAATTATAAGACTTTAATAAAAGAAATCAAAGAAGACACAAATACTGTGTTAATGGATCAGAAAATTTAATACTGTTAAAATGCCCATGCTACCCAAAACTATCTATAAAGTCAATGCAATCCCTATTCAAAATTCCAGGATATTTTTCACAGAAATAAAAAAAAATCCTAAAACTTATATAGAACTACAAAAGACCCTGAAAAGCCAAAACAATCCTGCAAAAGTACAAAGCTGGAAACATCACACTTCCTGATTCCAAACTCTACTGCAAAGCTATAGTCATCAAAACAGTATGATGCAGGCATAAAAACAGACACATAGACCAAAAGAACATAATAGAGAGCCCAGAAATAAATCCTTGCATATACGATCAACTAATATTTGACAGTGTAGCCACAAATACTCAATAGGTAAAAGACAGTCTCTTCACTAACTGATATTGGAAAAATTGGACAACCACATGCATAAGAAAGAAATTAGACCCCTATCTTATACCACTCATAAAAATTACTTGAAATGGAGTAAAGACTTAAACATAAGACCTGAAACCATAAAACTCCTCAAAGAAAACACAAGGGGAAAGCTCCCTGACATAGTCTTGGCAATGGCTTGTTGGATATGACACCAAAGCACAAGCAACAAAAGCAAAAATTAATAAGTGAGACTATATCAAACTAAAAAGCTTCTTCACAGCAAAGGAAACCATAAACAAAATGAAAAGGCAGCCTATGGAATGGGAGAAAATACTTGCAAATCATATATCTGCTAAGTAGTTAATATCAAAAATATATAAAGAACTCAAACTTAACAATCTAATCAAGCAAAAAAATTAATGATTAAAAAATGGACAGAGGACCTGAATAGACATTTAAAGAATACATAAAGATGGCCAATAGATCCATGAAAAGATGCTCAACATCAGTAATCATCAGGGAAATGTAAATCAAAGCCATAATGAGGTATCACCTCACACCTTTGCACGACTATCATTAAAAAGACAAGAGATAACAAGCATTGGTAAGGATGTGGGAAAAAGGGAACCCTCGTGTGCTATCAGTGGATTATAAACTGGGGCAGACATTACGGATAACAGTATTGAAGTTTTTAAAAATATTAAAAATAGAACTACCATATATCCAGCAATCTCACTTCTGGATATATATCCAAAAGAAATAAAAACAGGGTCTTGAAGAGATATTTTCACTCTCATGTTTAGTGCAGCATTATTTACAGTAGCCAAGATACAGAAACAACCTAGGTGTCCATCAACAGATGAATGGATAAAGAAAAACAAAATACATATATATACATATATAATGGAATTTTTTTAGCCATAAGAAAGAAAGTAACCCTGCCATCTGCAACAACATAGATGGACCTTGAGGGTATTATGCTAAGTGAAATAAGTCAGAGAGAGAAAGACATATACTGTATGTTCTCATGTATGTGTGGAACTAAAAAAGCTGAACTCACAGAAACAAAGTGGAATGGTAGTTATCAGGGGCTGGTAAGTGGGAAAAATGAGATGCTGGTCAAAGAGTAAAAACTTTCAGTTAAAGGATGAGTAAGTTCTAGGGATCTAATGAAAGGGTGACTATAGTTGACAATAATACATTGTATACTTAAAAGATTCTAAGAGAGATCTTAAATGTTCTCACAAGAAAGAAATGATAATTATGAGAGGTGATGGAGGTGTTAGCTAATGCTACAGTGGTAATCATTTCTCAATATATAAGTGTATAAAATCAACACATTGCACACCTTAAACTTCCACAATGCTATATCTCAATTATATCTTTTATTTAAAAAATTGAGGATGGAGCACTATGTCACTGCCCTAGGAAGACTATCCTAGGAACTCGGGAGTTCAGTGCAGACATTTAGCTTTCTGGTAATCCCACTTGCTTCATAAAGGGAACTTAGAGAGCCTAGAAGAATGTATGGTTGATTTCAGTCTGATACCTCTTCAAAATATGAGAATACCTTTCTCATCTGGATTGTCAGAAACTATCTATCACATGTCCTCTTGCCCCTCCCCTCTTCATCTCCTGTCATAGCCCCAAACAATCTCATTCTTCTAAATACCATCTATCACCTTTCTGAATGCCTACTGCTCTAGGTTTCTTCTGTCCATCCCACTCTCCCCCTTCTCCACCTTTCTGTGCCCAAGAGATAGAGCATATGAACCATAGCAATAGCTCCCTAGCCTTTCAAGTTATGGTTCACTTTCTGCTAGGTCACAGGGTGCCACATTCATTCTTCTGCCAAAGGTCCCAGCTCCTGACCAGCAGCCCTCTTGAACAGCCCTCCTCTCTGGGTTCCAGTAACCACTCTGTCTCGTGCTCCTACAAGCCCAGGTAGGAACAGTTCCCCATCAGTTTTAATCCTGGGATAGGATAGCTCCTTTGGTAGCACTTTCACCTTGCTCAGGCCTTTGTAAATCATCTCTCTTCTCAACTTCCCAGTCTGGGAGCAAGGAAAGGGATGGAGTCAAGACCATCCAAGAAATTACAAGGATGTTAGAAGCCAGATCCTCTTTATAGTAGTTGGAGACAACCTCATGTATTCTATTTGTAGTAGAAAGGAAGCAGCAGAAAAAAAAAAATCATTAGCAGAACTTCATAGCACAGTTTTAGCAATTTTACCCCCATTTTGGGTGTCCAGGCCATAAGTGAGAAAATTAACAATGGAAGTATGTTAAACTTTCTTTAATAAAGGTTAAAAACGGGGCACCTGGGTGGGCCGGTCAGTTAAGTGTCTGACTCTTGATTTCAGCTCAGGTCATGATCTCAGGGTCGTAGAATCGAGTCCCACATTGGGCTCTGTGCTGAGCGTGAAGTCTGCTTGGGATTCTCTCTCCCTCTTTCTCTACCCCTCTCCACCCGGCACACACACACGTGTGTGTGTACTCTTTCTCAAAAGAAAGAAGGGAGGAAGGGAAGGAAGGAAGAGTTAAAAATAATAAGTACCTAATAATAAGTGATGAATTCTGTAAGTAAAACCAGTTTTTCTCATTTATAAAACTAATTATTATTATCATCCTTACATTAGAACAGTTTACCAAGGGCTTTTTCATGTATTTTCTCATTTGGTGTGTTCCTCACATCGGCCTTATAAAGTGGATAGTATTGTTCTCCTCTTTAATGTAGCAAAAGAGACTCAGAGTTAAGGGAGTCGCTTACAGATTCAGAAAAGTAGGACAGGTAGATTTTCAGGGCTCTACCCATTGCACAAGCCTAGTTCAAGGAAAGGAGTATACTGCAGTGTCAGGCTGGCCCATAGATTTCACACTATGTCAATTCCCATTGGTTGATTGTGGTTGCAGAGAGTTCTGTGTTAAGAAGGATTCTGAGGCTGAGTTTAAACTCAAGAGAAAAGTGTATCTTGATTAAATAGCAACATCTGGCAAGACACAGAACTGAAGAGTGGTAACACAACTCCCCCATATTTTCTACCCATGGCACAGTGTTGGAGAGCATGGGCTTTGAAGGTTCACAGACCTGCATTTGGGTCTGATTCAGCCTCTTCCGCTCAACCTTCTGGGCCTTGGTTTCTTTATCTACAGTCAAAAGACCATAATACTAACTGCTTCATGGCAGTTAGTTCCTTTTCTTTCCCAACCTAAATTTATTTTCATATGAAAAGCAGCTGTCCTCCTCATCTAAGAGGACAAATCATTCACAGAAAACTATCAACAGTATCCATTCTAGACTTAACAATTCAGTCAATAAAGCAGCAAAGTGTAGGAGGGGAAGGTCCGGGTTTAGAGACAGGAATCCTGGCGTCTGGCCCAGTTCTGCTTTTATAATTTGTTCTACAGTCACAGAGATGTCCAGGAAGAGTTCTCACTGGAATGTAAGTCCAGTGAAATGCACTAATCAAAGACTCTTGGTTAGACACAAGCTGGAATCAGTTGATGGCACTTGAAAATCAACAAGGAATTCTCCAATATATTTATCAGTCTTCCTTAAATGTGTGTCCTGTTTGTATGTCTTGATGAATTCTGAATGAGCTATGTCATCATGAGCAAGTCAGTTAATTTTTCTAAATAATAGTTTTTTAATCTATAAAACTGACCTATAAGATTGTTGAAACAAAATTTTTTAAAGAGTAACTTTCATATTGGAGAAAGGATTATAGGAACAATGTTGTCATTTTCCCAGCTTCTTATAATGTTACATCATCTTTATAATTAAAAGAACAGTCATAATATAATAAAGAATTTAGGGGCGCCTGGGTGGCTCAGTTGGTTAAGCAACTGCCTTCGGCTCAGGTCATGATCCTGGAGTCCCGGGATCGAGTCCCTCATCGGGCTCCCTGCTCGGCAGGGAGCCTCCTTCTCCCTCTGACCCTCCCCCCTCTCATGTGCTCTCTGTCTCTCTCATTCTCTCTGTCTCAAATAAATAAATAAATCTTTAAAAAATAATAATAATAATAAAGAATTTAACATCGGTTTGAAATTTTAATCTTCTTAGAATCAACTTATCTTTCTCTTCTATTTTCCCATTGCCTTTGATTCCCTCACTCACTTTTTCAGTTTTTGTAATGCTTTATTTTTTTTAATTTTTACAAACAGCTTTATTTCCTTGCAGACTGTGGTATTTTTGTACTATGCGCATACATTGTTCATGTTAATGACTGAGGTATGCCAGAAAGCCTTCCAGCGTGAAATACATACTCCTTGTGCCTGAAATTCCATCTTTCTTCTAATAGTGGAATCTATTGCTCTCATTTGTGTTGTCTTTTCAGTTACAAATGCTCCTGGGAGGGACAGCAGCCTAAGTCCCCAAATCTTGGTACAGCTGAGTTAATTAGAAGTGTTCTGGAACTTACGATAATAGTTTGATAGTACTGAGACCCTGGGGAGGGTGAGAAGGAGCTTGAAACAGGGAGGCTGCTGAGTGTTACAGGATTCCAGAGGGCTGGTCCCAATCGAAAGCTAGAATACGGAATGACATACCTCTCAAACTCCTCTATTTTAAAGCACAGTATTTTAAATTGGATATGTGTCAGCCATTAAAACCATCACATTCATAGGAATTCAGTGTTTAAAATTGTATTTATGTTATAAATACAATTTAAATTTTTAAAAATCTTTGTAGGTAGTAAAATCATTGTCACTTGGTCGGAAGAAATGCAAGTTGAGCTCAGGATTTTGCTCATGATCTATAACATACAGATGGCATGTGTTCTCTTACTCCCTAAATCTGGAAAGAGGTGTTTCATAGTATCTCTGATCTCATGTATTTTTAATTTTCTCTTCTGATTGGTCAAAATGTCATTCTGAGATCCAACAATGAATGAGTGAACATCATATATATGTGTGTGTATATATATATATACATACATATATATGATGTTCATTATATATGTATACATACACACATAAAATACATATCTCACAGCTCACATATCTTATTTAAGTGGCTCTTTCAGGAAGATTTAAACACTTTGCTTTACAAAGAAAGTTTAAAAAAGAGAAAGAAAATGAAACGAAACAGTGACTGTCCCCTAGTGCAATTACTGTGTCCAATACTCCCCTAGGGAAAGGAATTTGCTCTTATTGTGAAATAAATTAATATAGAAACCAGACTCCTGTGGTAACTTTTCTTTATCCCCAGGCAGTATTTTCCCACTACTGCTCTCAAAATTCACTTTTGGCGATACACATATGGGAGGTTGGAAATAGCTAGAAATTATATGTTAGAATTTTAAATATATTCCCATTTCCAAAAATGTTAGCAGCTCCCCAAATTATCAGGGTGTGCACAATCGTTTAGAGATTGCCTGCCCCAGAAATCAATTGCTTGTTTTCTTCATCCTTAGGAAGGGAGAGAGCTTTCTCTCACCATCCTTTCCCCCTTCCACACATCAGGATTTCTGTCCCAGCAGCTGCCACTTCCCCAGAAAATTTGAAAGGACAAGGCCCACCGGGCTGCAAGAGAAGTGCCAAAATGGCCAAGCTTAGCTCGTCCTTTTTCAAAACCCACAACCCAGCCTTTACTGGGTACATTCACTACCCAGGCTGCTAGCCTAAGTCTGCAATTTCTAATTAGGTCCTCACTGTTCAATTAATACCCCATTAGCCTCACACTCTGTGAACATCAAACCACTGGACAAAATTCTCTTCACTCTGGCCGTATTATGAATGAACTTAGAATCAATCGCTGAAATCCATGCCGGTTGAAATTCACTGTAATCTAATCTTAAATCAACAACATAAGGGCAGTGTATGCAAAATTGATTAGGGGAAGTCTTAACCAAACTAGAGTGCAAACCAGGGTCTTTGAGGACGAGGTTATTTACAGGAAAAAAATCTGGAATATATAGTGCAAATAAATATCAGGCCTGGAAATGAAGATAATGACTGAATGTTCTATGTTGACCTTTATGGTCTAAGAGTGTGTGCTTGGCCTTTCTCTGTCACGGGAGCCTTGCTGATGAACTAGCTCAAACCTTTTCATGTAGTTCCCTCCTAGGCAGATATTTCCGTCCCTAAGTGAAAAAAAAAAAAAAAAAAAAAAAAACAACCAACAAAACATTGCAGCAATTCACATTTACTACATTCTTTGTGTCAGGCTTTGATCTAAGAGCCTTATATGTTTTAACTTGTTTAATCCACACAGCCTGAGAGGTAGGTATCATCATGATCTCCATTTGATGGGAAAGAAAACTGAGGCATAAGATCCTAGCTATTACTGCAAATAACAGAGACTAAGCAATCCCTACACATCAGAGGCACTATGAGCATTGTCTACTAGAAGGAGTTTTAAATGCCAAAGGTTCAATAGTAAGTGTCGTTATCTACCATTTATTAAGCATCAACGATGTTCCTTTGGGGTGGGTGTGTATGAAAGTATAGTGTATTTGCACTCTTTTATTTTTAGAATCATGCTGACTCTTGGCGGCAGGATAATGAACTGGTTAAGAGCAAAGCTGTGGAGTCAGACTCTCGGATCAAACCTCAGCTCCACCACTGCTAGCTGTGTGACCTCTCACAAATTACTTGACCTCTCTAAGCCTCATCTATAAAATGAAGACAATAATGGCACCTACTTGATGGGGTGGTTGTGAGCACGAAAGGAGATCATCTAAGGAAAGTGCTTAGAATGGGGCCTGGTGCACAGTGAGAGTTAAATAAATGTTGTAATGACTTTCCTCTGTTGACAGAGAAAAAGGTTCCATAGTCAACAGGCAGGGAGCCAGTATGACTGCACCACTAAAAATATAACTGGTTGCATTGTGGTTTTACACCAGTAATCACTAAGACAATAAACTTTCCTTTTTTATGATGTTGATTTAGTTTAGTTTCCTTGGGCATATCAGACAGTACATCTTTTGACCCATTTCTGGTATCTTCTGTATCGGGCATGGACTGAAGGAGACAAAGTCACTGGAGGGTGGGGAAGGGCCACAGAAACAGAGGAATGCCAAAAGCATTCTAAAATTCTAGGAAATTATAGTTTCCTCTACAAGGAAGAGTAAAGCATTGTATCCTTTTCTATTAATTCTTATTATTACGGTATTATAAATAATACTTTCTCATTGTACAGAACTTAGAAGAGAGAAAAAAGGTACAAAAATGTTTTTAAGACAGAAAGAAGAAGAGAAAATTCAGTCCCATTATCTTGCCACTGTTAGTTTTTTGAGAATAGACACTCAGCCAGTAAGCACTGGCGTGACCATACCAACCAAGAATACAAGAGGTCCATTCTGATTGATCAGTGCCTGCTATAACAATGTTTATATATTTTGAACATTACCCCAATGCCTATGTGCATGTTTCACCCCTGTGCATTTATTTTTTAATAACATTAGAAACATACGAAATATTGATTCATTCAGATTTTTAAATTGTTTCTTATCACTTATATAATAAACTTTTCCTGTCATTAGACATTCTTTGAGGGCATCATTTTTAAATCATCTACTAATAACGCAATGAAATATATATACCATGATTTATTTATCTGTTCTATTACTGTTCAATATTCATGTAATTTCTCTCTTCTTTTTGCTGTTATAAATATCTTTGCACGTAAAACTTTGAGTAGCTAATGTGTTGTCATTTGAAGCACGTATTTACTTCCATAGCAAAATAATGTTTTAATTTTAGAACAAGCTGTGACTTCTACAAATCACTGGGTTATTTGGTAGGTTTGTAGGGATTCTGCTCCTAGAAATGCAATTTCTTACATATATCATTAAATGTAAAGGAATGTGAAAGTGTCCTATAAATGGTAAACTGCTATTCAACCATTATTATTTATGGTAGTATTAACATCAACCATTGGTATTACAAACTCTAGACTCTACCTTGACTTTTAGGCTTTTAGGACCTTGAAGTCCCCATAACAGCCTTATTCCTCACCTAAAGAACACTATGATGCAATTTTTTCTGCCTCCACACAGAGGTATCGCATATCCTTTTAATGATGCCCATGTGATGATTCCACCATTGCAAACCCCAATAACAAGCACCTGGACACATTTCATTAAACACATGTCCCAGGTAAGAGCAAAAAGGAAAGCAAAATAGACATTTGTTGTTTGCTGTCCTGCACACACTCTCCCTCTTTCTGGACACCAACACTCTGAATTTCTGTCCCATTATCATCCAGTGGAGGTGGGACCTCCACTCGAGATACAGGAGTGATCTTCCCGAGGGCTTCAGCACTTAGTATATGCCATCCCCAGCCACAGTGACTTGTTCAGGGATGGGCGGGCAGCCCAATGTGAGCCAATAAGACCCAAGATGTTTCCAACAAAGTAAACGTACTCTTTCTTCTAGGAGAGCTACCATAAGGAACCATCATGTTTCCTCTGGATTTGTTTGTGTGAACATCTGGAACTGTTGATATCATCTTGGTAACACAATGAAGACGCTTATAGCCTTCTAGACACTATGATGTGTAACCTGAGAATGGAGTCAGCACTAGACACAGCCAAGCAGAGATAAAAGGAAACTAGGTCAAACTTGTAGTTCTAGAAAGATAGCAGACTAAAGATAACCTGAAAATCCTCCTACCACAAATATCTAGAAATGCTGGATATACACTATTTTCTCAATGCAAGTCTGAACACCTACAGAGGAGGGAAAAAAAGTGTGAGCATTTTTGAGCGCACACACACAAAGAAGTCAAGTCAGAAGTTAGCATGCTTGAAATGGAACAAATAATCCTAAAATCTGTATGGAACCAGAAAAGACCCCGAATAGCCAGAGGAATGTTGAAAAAGAAAAGCAAAGCTGGCGGCATCACAATTCCGGACTTCCAGCTCTATTACAAAGCTGTCGTCATCAAGACAGTATGGTACTGGCACAAAAACAGACACATAGATCAATGGAACAGAATAGAGAGCCCAGAAATGGACCCTCAACTCTATGGTCAACTCATCTTTGACAAAGCAGGAAAGAATGTCCAATGGAAAAAAGACAGTCTCTTCAACAAATGGTGTTGGGAAAATTGGACAGCCACATGCAGAAGAATGAAACTGGACCATTTCCTTACACCACACACAAAAACAGACTCCAAATGGTTGAAAGACCTCAATGTGAGACAGAAGTCCATCAAAATCCTAAAAGAGAACACAGGCAGCAACCTCTTCGACCTCAGCCACAGCAACTTCTTCCTAGAAACATCGCCAAAGGCAAGGAAAGCAAGGGCAAAAATGAACTATTGGGACTTCATCAAGATAAAAAGCTTTAGCACAGCAAAAGAAACAGTCGACAAAACCAAAAGACAACCAAAAGAATGGGAGAAGATATTTGCAAATGACATATCAGATAAAGGGCTAGTGTCCAAAATCTATAAAGAACTTATCAAACTCAACACCCAAAGAACAAAGAATCTAATCAAGAAATGGGCAGAAGACATGAACAGACATTTTTCCAAAGAAGACATCCAAATGGCCAACAGACACATGAAAAAGTACTCAACATCGCTCAGCATCGGGGAAATCCAAATCAAAACCTCAATGAGATACCACCTCACACCAGTCAGAATGGCTAAAATTAGCAAGTCAGGAAACGACAGATGTTGGCGGGGATGCAGAGAAAGGGGAACCCTCCTACACTGTTGGTGGGAATGCAAGCTGGTGCAATCATTCTGGAAAACAGTATGGAGGTTCCTCAAAAAGTTGAAAATAGAGCTACCATATGATCCAGCAATTGCACTACTGGGTATTTACCCAAAGATACAAATGTAGGGATCCAAAGGGTACGTGCACCCCGATGTTTATAGCAGCAATGTCCACAATAGCCAAACTGTGGAAAGAGCCAAGATGTCCATCGACAGATGAATGGATAAAGAAGAAGTGGTATATATATACAATGGAATATTATGCAGCCATCAAAAGGAATGAGATCTTGCCATTTGAAATCACGTGGATGGCACTGGAGGGTGTTATGCTGAGCAAAATAAGTCAATCAGAGAAAGACATGTATCATATGACCTCAATGATATGAGGAATTCTTAATCTCAGGAAACAAGCTGAGGGTTGCTGGAGTGGGGGGTGGGGTGGGAGGGACGGGGCGGCTGGGTGATAGACACCGGGGAGGGTATGTGCTATGGTGAGCGCTGTGAATTGTGCAAGACTGTTGAATCACAGATCTGTACCTCTGAAACAAATAATGCAATATATGTTAAGAAAAAAAAAAAGAAGAAGATAGCAGGAGGGGAAGAATGAAGGGGGGGAAATCGGAGGGGGAGACGAACCATGAGAGATGATGGACTCTGAAAAACAAACTGAGGGTTCTAGAGGGGAGGGGGGTGGGAGGATGGGTTAGCCTGGTGATGGGTATTAAAGAGGGCACGTTCTGCATGGAGCTCTGGGTGTTATGCACAAACAATGAATCATGGAACACTACATCAAAAACTAATGATGTAATGTATGGTGAATAACATAACAATAAAAAATTTAAAAAAAAAAGTTAGCATGCTTATTCTCAGTCCTAGGCTGCAGATGGTAGAGTGGTAGAAAATGATAAAAAATGTCCGAAGGGGAGCTCTGATCCCTCTAATAAAGCCACCTAGAAGACAATAACTTAGTGAGTAGTAGTTATGTGAGTGATGGGCATCTCTATCTAAACGGTCAATTTAGAACACTTAGGTATTGGGGAGGAGTGACCACCACAGCAGAGGGAATTGGAGATGGAGTTCTCAAAACAAGAGAAGATAGTTGGCAAGAACATAAGGAAATCATTCCCAGGCCTTGTTAAGATGACATCTGTTTGGTTATCTAATAATATAATTTTTAGTACTTTCAAGCAAGTGGATTTTATGCTGACTCTCATATTTATGCTGTAATCTTTGCCATATGTTAATGAGATCGACTGTACATGAGATAATCAATTATTTTCAGCAGCTTGTATCTTAAATGTTATGCTGGTCATCTTGATTATGAGCTTAAATACCAGCCTTGTGATGGATTCGCCTTTTAACTTTTCTCACTTAAAAAGAGCAAAACTGGGAAATCGAAATACACCTCACAGAGATTTTTCAATACTTAGTGAAAGTTAGTAATGGCACAGTTGTAGCTGAGCTGGCATTTAAACATGTAATCTGCTGACCTTGAATTCCAAAGCAATTTCTTTTCCCTTAAAAATTTGGAACATACAAAAATTATATTAGCATCAATTATTTTAATAATTTTTGTTAAAATTTATATTCCTCAGTTTTAGTGCATTGGTATTATAACCCACTATCTCTGTTAGTCTCATATTCTCTCATTAATATTCATTGGAAGTATCTGTTACTTCAATAAACCCAGGCTAACTTATTACATATTTGTAAGTATCACTTTTAAAGGTTTTAAAGGTTCCACCTTCATTGAAAATAATAATTTGTGCTTCATATTAATGTAAGTGACACCCCAGAGGTGGGCTAAAGTGATGAATCGGGACAGACTTCAACTCATCCTAGCAAGGACCTAGCGTCCCCACTCTGCAGCCGAACATCATATTGTTCTCGTGTCCATCAACAGTTTCCGTGCCTGATGGAGGTCCAAGAATAAATACCATAGCTGGTGACTTCAGTCCAAAGCAGGGTTTCTTAACACAGAGTCCTTGGCAGGGTTTCAGGAAGTTTGTGAATCCCTGAGATAGTATGCAGGATTGGGGGTGCAAGTATATGGCTTTTTTTTTTTTTTTTTTTTTTTTAAGAAAGGCTATAGTTTTTATGAGATTCTCAAAGGAAGCTGTGATGGTGATTGAGATGATGATATGATGATGATGGTGGTGGTGATGATCATAATTTTGGAACCCTAGGCTATGAAGTAATATTCTGTCTGGATTTGCTTCCAGTGGGAGGGCGAGGCAGTACATAGGAGATGAGATTTGTTGGAAAACCATTCGATGAGGATATGGAGGGTCATATTCTCCAGAATGAAAAGTTTCTAGGGATAAATAAAGAAATGCTATATGAGTCTAGGCTTACCTCTCTTCTAGACCTGTTAGACCAGCTCATGAGTATTTGTTCCCAATGCCTTCAAGTGGATCTTAAGAGGAGAAAAATTTTTTTAAAAATCACTACTAGGGGCGCCTGGGTGGCTCAGTCGTTAAGCATCTGCCTTCGGCTCAGGTCATGATCCCAGGGTCCTGGGATCGAGCCCCACATCGGGCTCCCTGCTCTGCGGGAAGCCTGCTTCTCCCTCTCCCACTCCCCCTGCTTCTGTTCCCTCTCTCACTGTGTCTCTTTCTGTCAAATAAATAAATAAAATCTTTAAAATATAATAATAAATAAAAAATCACTACTAAAGACATGATCAAAAATTTTTTGCAACAGTTCCAGCCTACCATACATAGAAACAGATGACTATAGCCCAAAGGTGACTCACACACAAATGATCCCAGGCATCTAAGGCTTTCTGTACCTACTCAAACAGGAAGCAGGCAGTCATGCAAGTCAGACTAAGAAACCCTGGCACCAAAGATGACCCATACTCAGCCTTTTCTCAAGTCAATTCCCCATAGTGACCCACAATACTCTAAGGCCATGTCCAAGCTACCTATGGGGAAGCCCTCCCAGAAAACTGACAGTTGCCCTACAGAAAGTAAGTTTGGGGGCACCACCAACACAAAACCATCCAGGAGAACTGAGCCTGGGTGTGAACTTTGCTCTGGCCTACATTTTGCACTTCCTCTTGTATTTGACCTGCTAAGCTTATCCCCATCCATCACCAGCCTCTCTCTCTCTGGATTGGTTCCCCACCTGCAATCTTAACTTTCCTAGCTTATTTCTCTGATTAGCCTTTATTTGAGCATTCACTCGTTCACCAAGCAAATATCTACCAGCTACCAGAAGGCCCTGGCGAGAAGCTGTGCAGTTACCAGGAAAAAGTCACAATCCCTTGCCTCTAATAAGCTCATGGCCCAGGCCCTGGAGAACTGAATATTTAGCTTTAAGACTATAAGGTCAAGTCATAAAAGAGCCCATGATTTTTTAAAACACTATTATATCATCTTCCTTAAATGCAAGGGTCTTCCTAGAATGAAAAGATCCTAGTGCCTCTGGATTATACCTGATTTGAGTCACATTCTTGAGCAGGCTTGTCAAAAACCAGTAATCCGGGCGCCTGGGTGGCTCAGTTGGTTAAGCGACTGCCTTCGGCTCAGGTCATGATCCCAGAGTCACAGGATCGAGTCCCGCATCGGGCTCCCTGCTCGGCAGGGAGTCTGCCTCTCCCTCTGACCCTCCTCCCTCTCATGCTCTCTGTCTCTCATTCTCTCTCTCTCAAATAAATAAATAAAATCTTAAAAAAAAAAACCAGTAATCCCCCCTGCCTAAGAAGTAGGCAGTGTTCCCATAACGGACCACTCCATGCTTCTGAAATATACCACTTTTCAAAGAATCTAGAGGCCTCACAATCATTACTCCAAAGGAATTTAAACTGGCAAGAACTCAGATCACAATTTGATTGTACACCTATCACGAATAACTTTGGGGTAACAGTATATCTTTTAACATCTATACAGTGGCAGTCCCTATGCCTCATACCCTACACATCTCATTTAATCCTCATGACAACTCTATGAAAAATTCATTACTACTTTTTTACAGATGAAACACTGAGACTTGGAGAATTTCACAGGAGTACTAGTAGCAAAGCTAAAATCAGACTTCTGACATTTGTTCTGTGTCTTACAGATATTTTCTGAAAATTATCTTTTTCTGTAAAGTTCTCTTATGGTGCCCAGATAAACTCTGTACCTCTCACCTTAAGTACCTGGGTTGTTACAAGCCATCTGCCCACTGAGTATCCTTTCCCTTGTGACAGGGAGCAAGAGTTAGAGAAGATATCAAGCAGTATTTTTAAGAATTCATTTACCCATTCAATGTTTATTAAGCATTTTACTATGTGTCAAATGCTATATTGGGAACCTCAGTGGAAACATCATGTTGACCCTTCACTACCTATGCATGGAAATGAGATGCCAGAGGACATCCAAACACCAAAACCCCTATAGAATAACTGTCAGACTAACCACATCTGCCTTCCACATCCTGTGTCTCCTCTTTCTATGCATTTTTCACCTTCCTTTCTCAGATACAAAAGCTCTCATGCTCTTTTCTTCCTCCCACATCAGTATTTATTTTAAGGAAATATCTCAATCATTCATTTGTATTTTTAGTAGGAATTTTATTCCTACTGATGTAGGGATGTCCTAGGGCTTTAAAAACTAACTTCCAGGGGCACCTGGGCGGCTCATATGGTAAAGCATCTGCTTTCAGCTCAGGTCATGATCCCACGATCCCTGGATCGAGCTCCACATCGGGTTCCCTGCTCGGTGGAGACCCTGCTTCTCCCTCTCCCTCTACAGATCCCCCTGCTTGTGCTCTCTCACTCTGTCAAATAAATAAATAAAATCTTTTTAAAAAAATAAAACTAACTTCCAATGGGAAAAATAAACTGGTTTCTTATTAAAGAAATCCCACATGTTGGCAAGCATGGCTGAAATTATAACTTAGAAATAGCCAAAGTGCCTTCCCAGAATCATATTTGATACAAGCAGGTGTTGGAAGAAAATGTATTTCAGAAAAAAGAATTATAACCCAAAACTTTGTCTGCCCTATCCTTCGTGTTCCCTTCTTTATCTGTTAAAAGGAGCTGCCTTCTTATTTTTCTGAGATCTCTGGCATGATCTTTACAAGATGATTATTTCCAGAATTTCACCTGTACTAAATTCCTACTAGAGCAATTCTCTCCAAGGAGAGAGAATCTCTAAAGGGCTAGATCAAACTCCTCAGGTGGGACAAGGAGACAGTATGTAGTTTGAGAAAATGTATTCAGTATTGTGCTTTTATAGTTGAAAAGTGAAAACACAACCATTATTTTCATAGCACAGAAACTCAAGTCCAAAAAAAATTTGTCTTCGCTAGTACAGAACACATTGATTTTTAACATAGATGGTGGAGGTTGGGGGAGGTAATAAGGAGTATATCATAATCCTGGCAGTGAAGGAAGGGAATTTTAGGCATATCAAAGTAAAGTACAGTTTTTAAAACAATGAAAAACACTGGCCTGTTCCATGCTCAACTTACATGGTGAATGAGTAAATAAATTAATGTGTCTATTTCCATCATCCTTTTAGTCATTCCATATACATTTTACTACTACCAGATCCCTTTAATCAAACCTTCTGCAAGTGCAGAGGAACCAGCTGCAGTGGTCCCCATCATGGCTGAACCCTGTGCAACTGTTTTTGGGTCACCTGGAACATTTCAGCTTCCATGGTAGCATGGTACCACATGAAGAAGAAGGGCAGACTACTGCACCTGATTCTAAGATCCATAACCAATGCACCCAGCACATTCAACTGCACTGTGCTGGAGACCTGAAGGGCTGACTTGAATCTTTATAACCCAGGTGCCCTGGATCTGAGCCAACAGTATACAAACTCAGTTCCCTCCACAGCAAGGCAGCCTCCAAGCTGTAAAATTTTAGAGTGCATTTAGGTATCTTCTCCACGAAGTGTCTGCTTTTATCTCTTCATACTAGGCCATACTAGGAGGAAATACCTCCACCAGCAATCTTGCCACGGGGCTCCCCAGCAGTGGTCGTGGCACGTGTGGACTCTGGGTGATTTGTCACAAAAAGCTGGTCTTCCTCCTTCCCTAGTGACTTCTGAGTAACACCAGGAGAACCAAATTCTGTTCAAATGGGTATGAACAGCTGAGGAGCTCATTAGAAAGCACAACTCGGGAATTATTGTGTCTGTTGTTTTGTTTTATTTCCCCAGAAATCTGAGGGCAGAGAGAGCTAAAGGAATGGATGGGGTCTGCGAACAGCCAGCTTGGCTGGTGACCCCTTGCCCAGGAGGGGACTGATTGATCCCTTGTGGAGAGGACATGATGCTCCAGAGCCAGCTGCAGTTTGACCTCCTCCTTGGAGGACAGCAGGATTTGGGGATTCAAAAACTAGACCTTCCTGTAGAGAAAAGAAATAAACTTTCTCTTCTCCTTGTTCCATAAAAAGTTCACTCCTCAAACTTGAATGTGCTTATGAATCACTCGGGGATCTTAAACTGCAGATTCTGATTCAGTCAGCTGGGGTAGGGCCCGAGACTCTGCATTTTTAACATGCTCCCAGGTGAGGCTGATACTGAAGGTCACTTGAGCTTACTCTGAGCAGCAAGTCATTGTAACACACCCAATTATTCAGATAAGTCACCCCTGAGGAGTGGGCTGGAGGGAGGAGAGGG
This sequence comes from Mirounga leonina, assembly GCF_011800145.1. NCBI lineage: Eukaryota > Metazoa > Chordata > Mammalia > Carnivora > Phocidae > Mirounga > Mirounga leonina. Next base: position 36,563,386 of record NW_023270839.1, read on the forward strand.
CAGGAGAAGGAAGGTAGAAACATAATTGATATTTCATGCACTTGTATATTATTCCATTTTTTCTGTCTTGTCTTTGTAATTAAAAAAAAAAGTCAAATACATAATCTGGTGGGTTTAAAAAAAAAAAAAAGAAAAAGTAAAAAGAACCAGCTCTGCATTTTTTCTGGTTACAATATCAGTATTTGCTCACACCTCGCCTAAGGATATGGCTTGGGAATTCTGGTATATCACAACCTGACACTCAGAATTAGAAGGCTCTTTCCAAACAGGAAAAGAGCTGTCCACTGTCATGGTAAGACCTCTATTAGATCTGTGCTTCACAAACCAAGAAGCATGGGTGATCACAGGCCGGGGGTGAGTGCGGAGGGGGCCCAAGGCCATAGGATAACCAAGGTGCATCTCCCTGGATATGCACAGATTGAGGTGGGAGCAGTTAACATGCATCATTTAACTGGTAAATAATTTAAAACATAATTTATATCAAAGTAAACATGGATATTTTATGTAACAGAGTTCAGACATTAAATATATTTTTCAGATAAAACAGGCACTTGAAAGAAACTTTCTCCTTGTCACCCAGACCCGAGTCTCCCCTGTGATGGAGGGGCATCTTGATAGAAAAACTGAAGAACTGTTAACCGACATGAACCACAGTGAGGCTGAGACTATAATAATCCCACGACTATCTCTGGGAATGCAGACAGGGAGACTCCCCCAGCAACAGCATTTCCCAAAACTGCAACCCCCATTCAGTCATCCACAGAGAGCTTAATTGTCCTGTCCCACCTAGGTGTCACTCCCCAGATGTACAATCTTAAATTTTCAGCTGAACTGAACATCACCCACCACTAATCGCACGAATACGAATATGAATACAAATACGATGTATCTACAACGGAACTCCTTCCAGAAACTCCTTGGCTCTACACCCACCCCTTCCAGACTTGATCCTCTTCTCACAATATATTTATCCCCCTGAATCTGGTGAGAAACAGAGGACTTCTCCAGCTTTCTCTCTCTTTTACCCACAAGATCCAGTCTCTAAATCTTGTCATCTCTGATGATGCCAACCATCTCCTGAGGCCACTCCCTCTCCCGTGTGGCTCAACCCTCATCTTCTCTCACTGGACTGTTGCCATGGCCTCCAAGCCAGTCTCCCTGTTCTGGGCTTTTCTCACCTCAGTACTTCCTCCACACACTGGCTGCTGGAGAAATCTTCCCAAAGCATGAACCCAGACATGTTCTTTCCTGTTTAAGAGCTTAACTTGATTCCCATCCCTTGTCGCCACCCTTCTCTCTGGGTCAGATCCAAACCCCCAAACTATGCTTTCTAAAAGGGCCACCAAACTGCTGTTCCAAGCACAACCCCTTTGCACAGGTCCTCTTCTGCTTGACTTCCCCTGACCATACCCAGCTCCAGGGCCACTACTTGATACACAGTGGTCCTTCTATCTAGAATGAGTCTTGTACCTTCTCCCTCTGATGAAAATCTCCTATCCTTCAAAGCCCAGTTTAAATGTTACAAAATTTATGAAACATTCTGCAGACCTCTTGCTGATATAATCCTTCTCCCTCCTGGCTCCCACAGTCCACCTTGTCCTTGTCTCTATTATTGTCCTTTGCCACAGCATCAGGGCTGAGCTCTTCACAAACAAGAGCTAAGTGCCATCCACCTTTGTAGCTCGAATCTAGTCCCTACTAGCCCACTGAATGAGTGCAGGAATTAATGAAGGGTTTCTTTTCTACCCAGCTTTCTGTTTATTCCATTCTTTCTGACCCAAGTAGGAGTCTGCTGACCCTACCTGAAGAGAGACGGGAATGAGGGACCATTAACCATTTCTCCCCAATTAAAAAAATCCTGCCCTTAGCCCAAGGGAATGCCATGAACTAAAACCTTACAGGGAGGCCCGGGTCCTGCTTTCCTGAGTCTCTTACATCAGTCCAACTGGTGGCACTACTAATTTCTAGCCGTGGGATAGGGATAGAGAGAGAAGATACATTTCTGGGCAAGAATTCAAGAGAGAAAAATTGGATGTCTCTAACCTCCGTAAAATCAAGCTTTTGTAATTTCAAAATGCTGTGAATGAATTACCAGGACATGAAAGTATACAGGAACTAGAAATCCAAGTGAATGCGATTAGAATTGTCAGCGCTTGTACACATTAGGTCTCTAATACTTATGTCAACACAAGCCAGTGCTGTCCTGAATTGAAATGTGAATGCTCCTAATGTATGTCATGTCTTCATAACCAAACTGTAAGTTCCTTGTGAACATACACTGTGTTTTTACCTACACCAGTTTAATTCTATGGGCCTAATTCTGTCCTTTTAATACAGGAGAATTCTCATAAATACTTAATGATCAAGGGTTGGCTGTATACATGTGTGTCTATAAATACTAAGTAATTTTTTTATACTTTGCCTACAGCTTTCACTTAAAAAAATGGGAAGAGATGGAACCAATCAGGTTTTGCAAACAAAACAAGCACATAGGCCTGTGCTGGTACCTAAATGGGTTTTGCTTTTGGTCCTGCCAGAGGCAGGGGGATAGATTAGTTAACTCCTCCAGGGGTCTTCTAGCCCTGTGGTTTCACTCTGCATTTTCCTCCTGAGAGAGTCTATGCAGTCAACTATATAACCCAACACTGAAGCATCCTCACTGTGGATTGGATCTGGCATCCAGAAACTGCTCTGGTGAATCTTAAGAATGTTAATATGGATAATTTAAACCTTATAAATAGCTTTCCATAATGTGTTTCTTGCCTGAGGGGGTCTTTTGGTTGGAATGCAGTACAATCAGCCTTGAGTTTGCAACTTAAAAAGGAAAACAGAATATGAGAAGTATAAAATTTTATGTAGCTTTTCCTTTCACAAGCTCATGTTTATTGAAAGAGCCGGTGGTAAGTCAAGGGAAAATGGAGTTGTAAAAGAGACGTTGTGAGGCTGATTAAGCTCTCTGTGGGTTCTTCCTTATTAAATTGGTGTGGTTACAAAATCAAAAGCTAATTATTCCAAGCACTCTCACCTGAGATGGGCAGCCCGTCTGTGCTGTGATGGTTCACACGGACTCTTCAGCGATCAGAGATAAAATGTGAGTGATATCATCTAGAGAATGAATAAAGCAGGAAAAAAGATATAACTCTACTGCCCTAGTCCTAATTTATAAACAAGCAAATGAAAACAGAAATTGGGCATAAAGACCCAGTTTAATCATTATCTCCATACCACTTGTTATCTTTTTAAGTATGTCTTCATTACCTTCTAAAACAAGGGTTCAGATTATAAATGAGGCTCTTATACAGACTGCTCCTTATGTGTGCTTAGAAATTTCTTTAGAGATACAGAATTTGCTAGAGAAGTTTCACACCGAGGAAGCCTTCCACAAATGTTTGTAGGTGGCCACCACCCTTGGAGAAACCCTCTTGAACTAATTTAGGAGGACATCTGCCCTTCATTACCTGGCTACCAAATCCAGAAGTCCTTAGCAGAAAATACTGAGCAACTTATGAGATTCTAATTTGCAATCTGTTTCATAGTTACCAGAGAAATCAAACATCATGAAAAGTTCATGAAATTCTTTTTGATATATGACCAGGTTGGCTGAAGAGCAATGTTTGAAAATGCACGTTGTACAGTATGAGCTTCATAGGGTGCTTGAGAGAATTAAATGGGAAAATATAATCAATGTGCTTGGATATGGTAAGTCCTCACTACATACTTGCTATTATTATTTTAAATATGTGAAATTCATTGTTCCAGAAACCTAACCAACAATGAAAATAGTTTATGATCTTAACTTCTATGAATTTACAAATTAAACAAGTCTCACTACAGAATATTGCTGTATCTATAATTAATTCAAATATTTTGATAATAAATTGTTTCTCTAAACCCCAAGTTTTTAAACAAACTCTGATTATATAGTGACTTTATTTGTACCTACAATCACTGTGAGAGGGACCCAAGCTCTCCCTGGGAAGGCTTCTATCCACCTCTATGAGGGTGAGTGGTCAGGTTCACACAGCTGAGATAACCCCATGGTAAAGAGGCAACACAGTGAAAGGCAGAAGACTGAGCAAGCTATCAAATAGCACAAGACCTTGATCAAGCCACTTCACTTCCCTGGGTCTTGATCTCCACATCTTTAAAATGAAAAGACCCAACTACATGACTCAGTTGCCTCTGTCATCTCTTGGGTTTTATACTCCTACCCACTAACAACAAAATACTTGCCATTCTGAATAACTGAACGTTCTATTTATTTGACAAATAATGTAAGTACCATATATGAATTATAAATGTTTAAGAAAGCTGTTGTTCATCAACAGTGGCTTGGTCTTAGAATCAAAACTATAGTGGGCATAAGGTCCTCTTGATCTGATGACTCGGCTGGTACTTTGGGATCTGGTGGTGCTAGAAGGCTGTCACTAGAGACTCAAACCACAAAACTGCACCACAAAGTGTACCGATTATGTGACGTTTGCTGCTGGGGGTAAGAGTTCTACATAGGTTTAAGTTTGCTGTCCTTACATGTTAGCTTTGTAAAAGTTCACAGAATATACCTTTTAAGATATGTGTGAAATGAAAATACTTCACTGGACTAGGAATCAGGATGTCTAGCATATCATTCTGGTTCTGATACTAACGAGTTTTATAACCTCACACAAGTCAGGTAAACCAACGTATAACACAGGGAAGTTATATCTGACCTATCCATCTCACAGGGTTAATAGGAGGATCAAGAGACATAACAGATGTGAAAACACACTGAAAAGTAAAAACCACCATACAAATGCCATAAACTGTTATTCTGCTCTGTCAAAGAACTGGTATGATCAGTTAATTCAAGTGGAATGGATTCAACATGCCAATTCTGTGAGGTGAAAGAGACCTCCCAAATGGATGGACTGTTAGAATTTTCCATCTAGATGCTTACTGCCCTGTCAGTTCAACCTAAGTCAACTTGAAGGCATCCCTTATGCTACATACACTGCCTTGTCAATTAAGCTCTCATTCAGATACTTGGGTTTTAATTACACACCAAATCTTGGCCCGCTGCAAAGCAAAACTGATGGAGGGGTGGGGGATGATCCATCTTTAAAACCTATATGCTGAACATCCAGAATAAATGAAAAGGTAGCTAAACATTCTCAACCAGTTGTCACCCATGAACTGTCACATATATGGAGTGTTTGGCAGACTGTAGTCGTAATGTAATAGAGGACCTCATTCATTTCACTGCAAGCTTACTATAACCACAGTTGAGTCCTGAATCCCCTCTTTCTGACCAGCCTGTTGCTACAACTTTATTGAATGAATACGTCAGTTTCTTGGTTTTCAACTAGAAGTGAGAAATGTTTTGAGAGCATTTTACACCTTCAATAAAGAGGGCAATAAGAAAATGTGTCACAGGATTTTTCTCTAATCCAGGAAACTAAAATAAAATTATAAAGCCAAACACCACTGAAACGGTTGTAGCAATTAGAAAAATCAATAGCATTTAACTAGTCATAGTCTAGAAACCACAAGAGTACCCTCTTAGCAACAGAGGTTCCTTTTCCTTTCTTCTTAACTTCATATCCAATTTTTGTGATCATTGTTAAACATTTAACTGGATTGATTCCATTGACTGGCTATATTTTGACAGCTCGAAGTACCAAGTTATTTAATTAACTCATTTTCAATTAGCACAGTCGCTGCTAACCTGATGTAACTTGTGTCTCCTCAGACTCCAGAAAAAGAGAGAAAGGAGGCCAATGGGACAGAGATTTCTGTTGCATATCTTATTCTGTCAGAAGTTTCCAGTTCAGGTCAGACCCATAAAATAATGCATTTTTTGTGGTTAAGTGTTAACAGGCAGCCAGGTGATAAGAGAGTGCTGAATCAGCCCAGGAGAGGGGGCAGAAGGAAAAAGAAAGTTTGGTTTATGGGCTGAAGTGAGCAAAGGAAACAGAACCTGGCGAGAATTACATATTGCTCAAGGCAGGCACAGGTGGATGGAACTGCAGGCCAGGTCAGAAAAAGAGAAAGATTTATGTTCTGTGCAAACAAAAGGGCAGAAGAAAAATCACCAATCCGGTTGGGCAGCACTGAAGTGAAGGAAACAGCTGTTCATACAGTGAGGGAATGGTCAGGTAAGACAGGCTGGAAATAGCAATCATAAGACCATCTGCTGACCTGGGACGGCATGCCCTCGAGGCATGGAACAAATCCTGTCCTCCAGGAGGCCACGCAGAGGGGCCGGTACCAGCCAGGCAAGTAAACAATGCCAGGACAAGGCATTAAAGTTACATGAGCCTCATGTAAGAAGTTGCCCAGCGAGTTTACTTCCGAATGTGAAGTCGAGTGGAAACACAGGGTTTTCTTATTTGAGAACTTGGCAAACCCACCCTACCCGGCCTCTCCATGAAGCAAGAATGCGGAGAGGTAGTTCATCAAATGTCAGTGCCCATTACCCATCACTGCATCCGGAGGCTGCCGCTCCACCCCTCCTGGCAGCTGGCGGGGGGGGGGGGCATCAGACTTGGAGCAGCTGCCGGCTTGGGGATATTTCCATAGGACCCCAAGAACTTGCAGCCCAAGTGAGGAGATTGGGTGAACGGTGGTCTTTGACCATGAAAAGCAGCCCACTGGGCAACTGGACGGGCAAGCCAGAAGGGGCACAGAGAGGAAGGGGGAAACAAGAGCAGGAACTGGCAATGACCTTGCATTACTGGGCAGCACACCCCACTGAAACAAAGGCCCTCATGAGTGGGGCTTTGCTCTAAGGAAGCCGGCAGCAGCTGGGTCCTACCAATACTAATGAGCATCATTATATCTCTTGTACAAATGAGCCAAATTTCAGACAAAAGATGGGCGAGAGAAAAGATTTATGTCATAACACAAAACACAAAATGTATGACCAAATGTCACCAAAGGACCAACTGATAATCGCTGAGACAGAAAAGGCAATCAGAAGGAAGCCCTGCCTGTCCAAAGTACTAAGATTAATAAGAGTGAGTATTGTGACATTATTAGTTAGTGACCAAAATACAAAGCTGAAGTCAAATCCTTTGCCCACCCCACCCACCCTTCTCTCTCCCTCACCCCTGATTTCTCTAAGTATGTCCTCATGGAGTTATAATTTAAACACACATACAATACATATACATGGGAAGAGTGAAAGTAGTAACATTTATTGAATGCTACTGTATGCCAGGCACTCTTCTATATCCTTTATAGGTTTTAACTCATTTAATCCTCACAACCGGCCTATGACAGAGATAGTCCCCATTTCACAGATGGTAGAAAATGTGACACAGAGAGGTTATGCAAGATACCACAGCTGAGGGGCGCCTGGGTGGCTCAGTCAGTTAAGCATCTGCCTTTGGCTCAGGTCATGATCCCAGGGTCCTGGGATTGAGCCTGGAGTCTGGCTCCCTGCTCAGCTGGGAGTCTACTTCTCCCACTCCCTTTGCCCCTCTCTCTCCACCACCACCCCCTCCCATCCGCACATGCTCTTTCTCTCTCAAATAAATAAATAAAATATTAAAAAAAAAAAGATAGCACAGCTGATAGGTATCTGAGCTCAGATTTGAACCAGGTGTTCTAGGTCCCAGGCTAGCATCTTCAACCATAGCATTCTTTCTTCGTTTGAGATACTAAAATCTCAGACCAGGAACTTTGGTGATAAGAGGTTAATTTTCCATTCTGAGCTCCTCACAGCTAGCCCCCTCTTCTTGCTCTCCATACTCTACTCCTCATGTATGCTGCTATCTGAGATGTCATCCCCTCATCTTCATCCATTCAGATCCTTCTCATTCTTCCTGTCACAGCTCAAGACTCAAGAGATTAACCAGCTATGTGCCAAACCACTTCCTCTTCTTCCTCTGCCCACAGCTAGACTACATTTCCCAACATCTCTTACATTTAGAGGTGGCCACGTGGCTGCACACCAGCCAATGGAATGTAAATGGAAGTGATAGGTGACAATTCCAGGCCTGGCTTATAAAACTCTGCATGTGGAATCTCCTAGTTGAATGAAGGAAAACATGGAGACCTAGGAAGCCACACACTGAAGATAGTGAAACCATATGACAGAAGGGTCCTGATCTCTGATCCCTGCTTAGAGTGGGGTCACCCACTAATTAGGAACTCCCATGTAGGTCATTATGTAAGTGGGAAATAGACTTCCATCCATAGTATCTGAGCCATTATAATTGAGAGTTTGGTGGAGTTGGCATCTCTCTCTGATAAACCCCTCCGAGTTATTTCATCCCAGCCCATTCCCCCTTATGGCATACCTTGCCAGTTTGTGCCTCAACTGAGGTTATATGGTGAAAACTGTACTAGAAAAGTCAATCATGGTGCCTACCATGTTCACTTTCCCTGTCAAGGAACATGCCTCCTTTGTGCCCCATGCTAAGGGAAGGTGCCCCAAGCTCTGCCTTGAGCATGTCTTTGCCCCTAATTAGACCAAGTGTGGCCCAATCTCCAAGTTGACTACAGTCCACTGTGGTGGTCTGATGTCTCACTCTGACTAGTGGTAATTAACAAAGCCATTCAGATTCTCCAATTTCGAAGATGCATGGGGGAACCCTAAAGGAATTAGCCTCTTGGTGTAGGATGAGAAAGAAGGCAGGCAGAGAGGACCAGAGACCCAAACTGTGCCATAACCTCACAGTGCAGATCCTGCCACCGAGGGGTACACTGGTCAGCTTCTTAGTAGCAAGAAGCAGTGGACTCTGGCTGATGAAAGCAGGAAAGGGACTCATTAAAAGGATAACAGGGAGTGTCTGGGTGGTGCAGTCAGTTAAGAGTCTGACTTTTTTTTTTATGTTCAGTTAGCCACTGTATATACATCATTCGTTTTTGATGTAGTGTTCAATGATTCATTAGTTACATATAACACCCAGTGCTTATCACAACATGTGCCCTCCTTAATACCCATCACCCTGTTACCCCCTCCCCCCACGCCCCCTCTCTGAAACCCTCAGTTTCCCAGGGTCCAGAGTCTCTCATGCTTCGTCTCCCTCTCTGATTTCTCCCCCTTCAGATTTCCCTCCCTTCCCCTGTGATCCTCTGTGCTACTGCTTATGTTCCACATATGAGTGAAACCATATGATAATTGTCTTTCTCTGCTTGTTAGCATAATCCCCTCCAGTTCCATCCATGTCGATGCAAATGGCGGGTATTCATCCTTTCTGATGGATGAATAATATTCCATTGTATATATGGACCACATCTTCTTTATCCATTTGTCTTTTGAAGGGCATCTTGGCTCTTTCCAGTTTGGCTATTGTGGACATTGCTGCTATGAACATTGGGGTGCATGTGTCCCTTCTTTTCACTACATCTGTATCTTTGGGGTAAATACCTAGTAATGCAATTGCTGGGTCGTAGGGTAGCTTTATTTTTAACATCTTGAGGAATGTCCATACTCTTTTCCAGAGTGGCTCTACCAGCTTGCATTCCTACCAACAGTGTAAGAGGGTTCCCCTTTTTCCACATCCTCACCAACATTTGTTGTTTCCTGTTTTGTTTATTTTTGCCATTCTAATTGGTATAAGGTGGTATCTCATTCTGGTTTTGATCTATATTTCCCTGATGGCTACTGATGTTGAGCATTTTTTCATGTGTCTATTAGCCATTTGTAAGTCTTCTTTGGAGAAGTGTCTGTTCATGTCTTCTGCCCATTTTTTGACTGAATTATTTGTTTTAGTGTTGAGTTTGAGACGTTCTTTATAGATCTTGGATACCAGCCCTTTATCTGTAATGTCATTTGCAAATATCTTCTCCAAGAGTCTGACTCTTGATTTTGGCTCAGGTCATGATCTCAGGGTTGTGAGATCAAGCCCCGCATCTGGCTCCACACTGTTTGGGATTCTCTCTCCCTCTTCCTCTGCCCTCCCACTCGTGCTATCTCTTGCTCTCTCTCAAATAAATAATAAATCTTTTTTAAAAAAATTTAAAAAAGGATAACAAGAAGCTCACAGGAGCCCTCTATCTTTGTGGCTTAAACGACAGGCATTTATTTCTCACATTTCTAGAGACTGGAAAGTCAAAGACTGAGAGGCCAGCAAATGTGATTCATAGTGAGGGCCCTATCACACTTGCTGACAGCCACCTTCTTGCTATGTCCTTATGTGGCAGAGAGAGAGAAAGAGAGCAGGAGAGCACAAGAGAACTCTTCTTGTCTCTTTCTCTTATTTTAATAAGGACACTAATGCCATCAGAGTGTCCTCGATCTCCTGATCTCATCTAAACCTAATCACCTCCCAAAGACCCCCCCCTTCCAAATATCGTCATCACATTGGGGGTTAGGGCTTCAACATATGAAGTTAGAGGACAGAACATATACACCCCTGAAAAGAAAGCTAGGCTTAGGGGCTCTGCAGCCAGAAACCACAGCCAAAATTCCACTGTAGATCTGTCCCACACACCTCTGCCATCAACCACTAGATGAAGGGGCTTGTTCCATTAGCACCACTGTACCAGACGTGCCCTGTTCATCTTCTGTGACACTTGTCACCTCCCACTTTCTGCCATGATCATTTCTGACCACTTTTGATCCCCCTATGAGAATAATGGATTCATTTCTTTATGCCTCCCAGGGCTTCATCAGGAGTCTTCAGCATAGTGGTTAAGTGAACCCATCAATATATATGATGAGTAAAAAGAATTTCCATGTAATACGACAGCTGCCTAAAGTAATAAAGCTGCAATAACAGTAGTTACAATGTATGGGGTATTTACTAAGTGCCAGTAACTTCTTAGGTGCTTTATATGCACCCTCTCATTAATCTTTACAATAACCTTATTAGGGAGGTGTTATTTCCTCCATTTTATAGAGGCAGATGCATGGTCTTAGACAGGTAAGTAACTTGCCAAATTTCACTCACCAAATAAACTGTAGGATCAGAATTCAAGCCATTAATTATGTCTCCAAAGTCATGCTCATTACACTTTTAGATCATCTAAAATAGACCTCATTCCCTGCCACATGCTCATGTTAAATGCCACCAAGATAAGAAAAAAAAAATTCCCACAGTCCGTCTCTTCCCCTACCTACTCTTCCCTCCTCCCAAAAAAGTTAATAATGGACAGACACATGACATATCCACCACAGATTACTGTGTCAGTCCATTCAGCTCATTTAAAAAAAAAAAAAATGATGCTAATTATTGGAGATAATGAAAACTTGCTCTTCAACTACAACCCAAGGGGAGTAGTCCAGTTGATTAACAGGGATTTCAATCCACGCATTCAATTTCTCCTGCTCATTTCGCAATGGATGAGAAAAATTGGTTTGTAGATAGAGATTTTTGAGAGCTAAGTGTCTAAGACACTGAAGGGAGCCACCTCATTAAGTCCTAGGCCTGGTTAGGCAGGCTCTCAAAACCAGAGGCAAAGCCAACGGCAGGTAAACTCACTACAGGCATTATTTAATGAAAGGTTGCACTTTATCAGAGCATTCTTCCTGAGTCGTAGATTTTTCTGTGTGTTTGTCTTCGTCTTTCTTTTTTAACCATTCATTAGTCTTTAAAAAATGCAGCACTGAAGCAGTTAAAAATAAATCTACGATTTGCAGAACACTAAGAACTTAATCATGGCAGCAAACTAAACCCCAGAGACAATTTTAGTCTCAAAGTTAAAATATGGTGTATCTGACTCCGAGTAAATTGACTTTTCACAGAATGCTCTAACATAATGCATAATAGTCATGCACTCCAAGAGAAGCTCCTGGGTATTGGTCCAGAGCCCACAACCAGCAGGAAGATCATAGTGTATGTTGAATAAAATTACCCATTCTAAAGGTCCTCAGCTATCTTGAATATTTTATTAAAAACCTTTTTGTGGTGGAGACCAACTGGGACCTCTTTCTCCTAGGAGCGAGCTGTCAACGGTAGTAGAATTGAAAACCAGACAGAGTCAAGCTTAATTAGATCTCCCTCCACCTCCAACCTCACATTTCTGGTATTTTCTTTCCTGACCATGAAACTTGATAAATAATAATACAGTGGGATTCGTTTCCCCAGACCTTTCAAAAAAGAAAAGCACAATGGTGGACAGGTGGAGAAAAAAAGTAAGATGTAGCAACCAATTTCAAGACTCTAGACAAAATATTAGCTGACTGCTACTAATAATGTAATCACAATAATGTAATCAGAAAACTCAGAGAGGTGCCGCAAGGGTGGCACTTGGCAAAGAGCAGGCTGCAAATTCAGAGCGACGAGTAAATGGTTTCTGAGTCTCGGCTTTAAGGCCAGCACTTTGCTGGACAACGCAGGAAAAGTGACCATACGCTCTGGATTTTATGAGAAAACCTCAATGTCAAATATCCTCTTCCCTCATTCCTGTACATCCACATATTCCCATTAAAGCAAATGTCCCAACTCTGGGTCCAGAAAACGTGACTGCCGGAAGGATGGTGGACATAACTCACTGCTCATGAAGAGTCTGTGGTTTAGTCACTGTAATAAAGGAGTAAAATGACCGGCACTGAGCACGGACCACAGAGTTAGGAAATCATCATTCTTTGTGCCACACCCACTTTTAGGAATTGCTATTTTCCATTCTGTGGCTTTAAAATTTTTCTAAGTCCTTCAGTATGTTAACTTCCCTTCTTTCTACTTTGGTAACACAAGAATTCATATAACATTTTACTTGCCTCGTATTTTAAGGTGACTTTCTATTAACAGCATTATTTGTGATATAGCCTCATTTTGAGGACACCCTTTCAGTTAGTCTACCCTTTGCAATAATTTTTACAGTGTTGCATTTCAGAAATAATTTAATATGAGCCTGGTTTCTTTTGAAAAATGTGTGCCTATCCAATTTTCCCTTAGTTTCACAATACACAACACATCTGCTATTTCAACGATAACAGATGTTATACTGAAATTGTAATAACTTGTGAGTTAACTGTATTCAAAACTTTATAGTTACACACGTTCCAATAACTTAATCCTCTACCATTATCTCTTCAAATTGATTTAGCCCTGCAGAAGTTGAAGAAAATCAAATATTCATTGTGTTTGCTTTGTGCATATATACAAAAATCACATCATGATTTATCTCTCTTGGTATTAATCCTGTCTTCTTTGGAAAGATGGGGTAAAAATCATAACAGGATCAACAATCCCTCCTCTCTTTACTCATGAAGATAAATTTCATAGCCAATTCGGGATTATTATGCATGCATCTGTGTGCAAGCTTCTTTATGGATTTGTAGGCGCCTTATAAATCCGATCTGCATTTCTAGCCATTTACCATTTAAATAAATGACCTTTCCTCTTATCTCAGGGGCACAAGCCTACCCCCATTTGGCCATTTTATCTTTTATTAGGAAAGCATCTCTCTTCTCCCAAAGCATGTCACCTTTTTTTCCTCTCAAACCTCTCTTTTGTCTCCCCCCGCCACCCCAAATCCAGAGATTATAAACCCTGTGCTGAAATGTGAGGATTACAATGCAACACTGACCAGTAGACAGTAGACAGTGGGCCAGTACAGTGGAGGAGTTGGGGGAGCATGTCAAAATCACAATCTCCATCTTTTAGTACTTTCCATACTGGTACAGAGCAGAATTGTACAACAATAGGAAGCAAACCATGCCTCGGAGCTCTCTGTTTCTGAACATGCTAAGGGGCTCTAGGAAGGGTGAGGGGAGGAAGACTGGGGGACCAGGAGGGACTCACAGAGGAGCGTAGCCTTGAGCTAGGCCCTGGAAATGTGTGGGATTATGGCAAGCTGAAATGCAGGGAGAGGGCCCCACCAATAATGCCAAGGCTCAGAGGGGGCTTGGGAAGATCGTGGGAGCAAGTTTGGTGGGGGTATGAGCAGAAGAACTCTGGCTCCTCCTTTGGCTGATCTGCCCCAACAAGAGGACTGTGCTTTTTTCAATTTCCAATCTTTCCCTTTCACTTCCCTCTGAATAAAATGCAAGGAAACACTGGTCTTTTCACACACATGCTTCACCAAACACACAGAGCCAAAAGTCACCAGCTGGACAGGCCCAGGTGGGAGAGGAAGTTCTAAGGGGAGGAGCTTAAGCTTGCCTAGGTCCCAATTTTCAGTTTGGCCCATGGACTCTACTGACTTCAGAAAATTAATTCCCTATGGTTGGCTCATTCCAAGGCCAACTTGCCATGTCTACCATGCATCTTCTAGGGACTTTCCCCCAAACTCCAGACCAGTGAAATCTCAAACAATGCAAACTGGCATCTAGCTTTCAATGAGTGTCACTATATGTGTTTGTTAGTGGAAACAAAGAGCTGCTTCAGATGGGACAGAAAATGGACTACCAAGTCAAAACTTAAAGGTTTTGATCTCATCCTCTGTGCAGCAGCCAGACTGTCTGGGTCCAAATCCCGGCTCAGCTACTTTCTAGCTGGGTAAGCCACTCAACTTCTCTGTGCTTCAGTTCCGTTCATCTGATGGAACCACTATATTGGATGTCTGAAACTAATATAACACTGTATGTTAACTAACTGGAATTAAAATAAAAAAAAAAATTGGGAAAAAAAGTGGGTGTGATAATAATGCTTACTTCATGGGGTTATTGCAGGGATTACAGGGAGATAAAATATGGAGGTTTCTTAGAACAGAACAGCATACAGAATTTATGCTGTGTTATTATTGTTGGGGCCATGTCCCTTCATTGTTGGTATTAAAGGCTAGAGTCCTTGCAGCCCACTGATGGAAGAAACTTTTTCTAGCTCAGAAATCCTTTCTACCCTCAACCTGAGGTTATTCCCTGGCCACTGCCCTGATACTCCCACTTCGATGTCCTTGGATGTGAGTGATGTGTTAGATGACAACTTCTGTTTTGCAGATTTAGTCCCTTTGACCGTATTGTGAATATTGTTCATTTCTCCAAAAAATATACCGTCTTCTAGGAATGGAGTGCTGGGCCCAGGAGGCACACAGTGAAGGCCTGGTGGAGTGAAGCTGACCATTCTGTGTTTTCACTGGCAGGCTCCTCTCAGCCCATATCATGTCACTGTTAATGACTGGTCAGTAAACATTTCCTTGCTTGTCATAAAATTCCTTCATTTGTTACGAAGTCTTCATGCAGTATGATAGAGTTCATGCTATTCTTAAGGACAACAGAAAAGAATATGAGCTGAGTGGGTTACATGCCAAAATACTAGGTCTCTTTTAAAAGTCAGAAACAAGGGAAAAACAATGATTTGATATATATTTGTGAAGAAATTCTCCCAGGGACAGAAAGACTCAAAGAATATTAAGTTTAATTCTAAATTCAGTGGTGTTCACAAGTCTGACTTGCTTGACTGTACATGGAAAAAGCATTTGTGGAGCGTGAACCCCATCTATGCAAACCCACTGTGGTATTTTGCTTCATCTTCATGCCCCCATGAAGGATGACTCATCACTACTGAAAAGAAATAACAAGGCTAAAGATCAGGAACAAAGAGACAGAGAGGGGGGCAGGGTCACTCAAGGGAAGTTTCATTCTAAAAATGAAAATAAAGATAAAGTAATGGAACCATAGAGTAGCCTGGTAGGACTGGCCTATGGAAGTGGGCAGGGCATAGAGGAGATTGAAAACAACTGTGAAGGCCACCATGGCCCCATTAAGGCAATGGAGAGCCAAGAGACAGGTTTCTCTATTGTCCTTACAATTCTTAGAAGACTCTAACTCATCATTTGGGTACCAGTTGCTTGAATCCAGCAGGAAGACATGGTTCTAAACCCCTGGGCCACCTTTAAGTCTTAGAAAAGACCGGGAAACAAGCCTGTACTACCTCATGGGGATTCTAAGTTCTGGTGACAGGGAGATGTCCACGTGAAATTCCAAGGTGTGATTTTGGCATACCTTGACTTGGGCAAAGTGTCCTTTCTGCCTTTATGGTCCATACTCACTACTTAATAAATTTCTCCTCCAATAAAGTCCAGTTCTGCTTCTCCGAATTTATTAACTCTTCACTCAGATCTGTGGATCTTCAGGGATCCATCACCAATATGAACCATTTTTGTGAATCTGTAGCAGAAACCAGGGACATCCTCACTCCAAAGGATCCTGTGTGTGCTGATTCTTAGTACTGCTCCTCCCGGAGGCTGGCCGAGGCTGGAACCACAGCTCTTCTCCTCCTCTATCCAGAACCAAGCTCTGCCTCCCACGGTCTGCTTGCTGATAACCCAAGGTCTAATCTACTGCAGCGTGAAGGGCCTTGGGGTCCGTAGTCTACAGAGGCAGGGTATTCACAGCTATATGCATGGTTACGGAGCCAGCTTTCTCCAATGTAACACAGGCTGCTTTTGTTGCTCTACCTTACATCTCCCTCAGGTCAGCTAAGTTCTCCATATTAAAGAAAACGAGTTTCTTCCTGGCTCTGTGCTCACAGACAGCCCCTAGCCCCTGTTTCAGGCCTTCAGTACCTCAACCTGGGTATTCTCTCCTCCTAGGGCTTCTGCCCAGGATCTGTCCAGCTGGCTAGTTTCCCAGGCCCTGATCATGCCTTTTGAGCTTCTATTCCTGCTCCTATTTTGACTTCTAGTTTCATCATGTACATGCTATTTGCCTGGTTTACACTCCAGACCCAGAGCCTGTCTAACCCAAGCTGTCTCTCTTGCCATCATCCCTGTCTCATACCATCAGTCCCTTGGCTCATCACCACAGCAGTATTCTCAGAACCCATATGCATGGACTCTTTCTTCTGTCTAGAAAAGAGGCATATAATGATAGCATGCACAACACTTCATGGAGAACCTAATATATGTTGGCACATTTCCAAAGATGGAAAGGGCAGTCATCACCCTCAAGGGGCTACGGTCTAGTAGGAGAAACAAAAGACTAATAGGAAATTAATAACTCAGTGGTAAAAAAAAAAAAAAAAAAAAGATTAAGATGGTGAGAACAAAAGAGTGTGCTGTTTGCACCGAGAAGGGCAGCTCAGCCAGCACTAAGGAAGTGAGCAAGGCTTCTAGAAGAACATAACTTCTATGAGAAGGAAGGATGGAAGTCCTTCAAGAAGATGTGAAGTTAGCTGGGCAAGGGAGGGGGAAGAGAAGCAGAAGGATAGTTCTAAGAAAACAGGCCAGCATGTGCAAGGGGCATGGAAGCAAGACAGCACGCAGCATTCTGTGACCTGTAGAGAATGTAGTTAAGAACGGAACAAAGGTGACAAGTGGGAATGGCCTAAATTGAGACTAGAGATACAGCCAGAGCTAGACCATGAAAGGTCTTATAAACTTGGCCAAGGATTTGGGGCTTTATCCAGGGGATATTAGAAAGTCATTGAAGTTGTTTTAAGCAAGGGCCTTATGTGATCACTTTATTTTAGAAAGATACCTCTGGCTATAATTTGGACCCGTGCTGGAGGGGAGCTAGGTTTTAGGCAAACTAGTCAGCTAAACAGCCCTCTGCAGTGGTGCTGATGGCTTTGCAGAAGCAGTGGGAATGGACAGGAATAGATGGACTTGGGAAATGTAAGGGACTTGACGAGGCAGAGGCAGAAGCAGGGTCATTCCCAGGTTCCTGATTTGGACACCAGGGAGGACTATGGCTCCCTTAGCTGAGACAGGGATCCCACGAGGAGGAGCAGGTTTTGAACATAAGATATTAGAGCCTGTGAGACATACAAGTGGGAGTACCATGTGGCTAGATGAGGATGTAGGAAGTGGGGATTCGACTTCGTGAACACAACCTGTGCAGCCCCCTGGAATAATGCATTCCACAGGTGTACCACCCTCTCCGTGTGAAACAGACTGTCTTCCCTTCCCCCTTCAGGTGTCATGATCTCATAGGAAACAATCAAAAGCGGGAAGAAAATAATTCCTCTCCTTGCTCTTTTCCCTCTTGTTATCAGGAAGGAAAATCTTCAAAGGCTTTCCAATCCAAGACCTCCCTTAGTTCTCATCAGTCAGAATGCGGTCATGTGGCCAGCTGTTGGGGATTTTTTTCCTCTGGAAAAGGGAAATGGGATTGCCACGATTGGCTGTGACCAATGACAATCCAACCCTGAGGCTGGGGGAGGAATCTGCCTTCCTGAGCCTATTGCTACAAAAGGATAACTGCACAAAATCCGTATTCAGGATGAGTTAGGTTATGCTACGTAGCTTAAAATAACATGTACCTCTCCTTTTTGCTATATGTTCAGTGCAGGATGACAAGGAGTCTCTACTCATGGTTACCTCCCTGGGAATCAGGTGGATAGGCACGCGGTCTAGGCCCATGTTTTCTAGATTACATTGGCAGGGGAAGAGAACTCTTGGGATTTCATCCTGGGCAATTTAATAGTATGGGCTAGACCAAACAGTAGGAACAAGTCACACTAAAATCGCTTAAAAGCATAAAGTTGAACAAAAATCAAAATGGCTGCACTAATGCTTCAGCAAAGCTCAACTTTAAACTAAGTAACCTTTTTCCTCTTTTATGCAAACCTCCCCTCCTCCCTTATTTGTTTCATGAACTCAGTACCACCCTGAAGACATGACCAATGTGTCTGACAGCAGGTACACAATTCCTATTGAAACCAGCCAGATCCTCCACTTCCCTATAAACCACCCCAACCCCCACCCCCCCACCCCGACCCCTTCCTCGGGACCGGCTTGCAGTTTTGTAGGTCTGAGCCTGCTGCAGCCTCCTTTGCCCAGCAAAGCAATAGAGCTATTTGTTCCTTTTTATTCCAAACTCTGTCTGCACATTATATTTTGGCTCAGAAGCACAGAGGTCGGTTCTGGACAACAACAAGGCCCCGCTCAACCACAAGGGGGCCAGGAATGTCAGTTTTCCAAGTGACTGGAAGGAGAGGAAAGCCAGGGACTGACAACAGCACTAATGACTGGCAAATCCAAGGATTACCCTGGGATGGGAAAACCCCATCTCCTGGGATTTCCCATTTGATTTTCGCTCATCCTTGACTGATAAACAATCCATCTTTACAATGAATTAAAAACTCCCTCTGCCGCATCCGTCCCTTGTTCTACACCCTTACAGAACGTTTTTCATCTTTCCCATGACAGACCTTCAACTATTCAAAGATACTTATCATGTCCTCCAAGGCCCTCATTTCGACAAACTGAATCAAAATTTCAATTAGTAATTCAAAATTTCAAGTGTCTGCAATATAGTGACAGAATTGCAAGCTTGGAAAAATACAGGGATTTGGATTAGTTTCTTAGAGAACCAAGCTGACATGTTGGATCAGACAAAAAGATAATGGATGGGAAAGCAAGCTTCTATCTGAAACTGAGGACAGAGAACCAAATAATATACAATCTCTTTTCTTCCTGTGACTCAAATTAACTATGAAATTCTCATTTCTCAGTTGCCACTTCACTTCCGGCCTGATACATACACTTCTGCAGTTACCTTCCTTGACTGCTGGGGGGAGCACCAATGAAAACATACAAAGAAAGCTTGATATCCCTCTAATTCTGCTAATTGACTCATCTTGTGTTTAGACAAGTGTTATCTGAAGCTGAATTACAGAATCTTAATTCAGATAGAGACTCTTAGAATCTACGACTAATGAATCTTTCTTTTTCAGAAGTGTTTCTTAATATAGCCACTTAACTAAAAACCCAGAAGAGATGGCAAATACAACTTTCCTTCTTTCTGGGATGTGCTTGTAAATTGTGGGTTAATTGCATAACAAGGCAACCAGTTAACACCTGCCTGTGGATTTACATACTTCCAGCCATATATCATCTCCCACCTGATACAGACTTTGTTGAAACCCGAATGTTTTACCAGGACTAGAAGGTCAGTCCCATTTGTCAAAGCAGGGACAGTCCCTTTGTCTTAGCCAGCCTTATCTGGGTTGTGGAGTCGCTCAAGGACATCATCTGCCTTCCGATCAGCAGAGCCTTGAAAAAGTTGAGCTGTGGGAACAGCGGGTCTTTTTATTCGTTTATTTCTAGCATCTACTTTTGTCCTCATTAGTAGGCCAGAGTCTACAGACTGATAAGACAAAGACACCCATCATTTGCAAGGACCTTCGAGTATAGTTCTGTGAGACATTTGCTAAGTGTACCAAAACTAATTTCAGTAGGTTTTCATCATGCTCATTTCATGGAAGAGCATTGGGAGGCCACTGAATGGGCCATACTATCATGGATAAAGGGGAATACTAGCCAAAAGGGGATAGCAAATAGCAAATTCCTTTATTGGGCACTTACTATATGGCAGGCACAGATAGGCACTTACTATATTGCAGGCACAGATCAGTACGACAAGTGGGGGCAAAACGAGCCTATTCCTATTTCCTAGAGCTCACAGTCTGGAGGGGAGTGGGTGGCCAGGCAATAATCACATAATCACGTCTATAGTAACATTCAGGAAGTGCTTACTTACTAAGTGCCCGGCTCTGTCCCACGTATTTTACATATACTCATTAATTTAATCCTTACAATAATCCTATAAGGCAATTACTATTCTTATACCCCATTTTACAGATGAGAAAACTGAGTTACAAAGAGATGAAGAAACTTGCCTTAGGTCCTGCAGCCAGTAAGTGGCACGGCTGGCAATGAAACTCAAGCAGTCTGAGTTCCAATGCCACACTGCCTCTCAGCTAAATCAGAAGCCTTCTGAAAGACTTTCGACCACACCTTTCCCAGAAGCCTTCTGAAAGACTTTCGACCACACCTTTCCCAGGCAGGATAACTGCCCCTCCTTCTGGTGTTTCCCTGAGCACCTGTTCTACCAATTACTACTCTACACTCAATGCCTACATTGCATCATCCTCCTCATCATCATCCTTACCTGCACATCATTACCTTTTTAAAAAAAAAATTTTTTTTGAAATCAGAATGCGTCCCACAATTGACAGCCAAAGTTTAACAGGTGGATTGTGTGTTCTTCTTCTCAGTGGTATATAACATAAGGGTGCAGCCTACAGTCGAAGGTGAGTGTGACTCAGTGGAAAATGGTGCTTGTCCCTGTTCAGCCTGCCCCACTGGGAAGGCACAGGGCCAGAACCATGCAGGGCTCTGTCTCTGGATGAAAGAAGTTACTCTCATATTGTCTAGTGAAAAAAGGAGAAACGTGGAAAACTATAGGTACAGAATCACACTCTGAGAGCTGGAGAGAGCCTTGAAAAGCACCCCCTCACAGGAAAAGAAACTGAGGTCTGAGAGCAGAAGTTTTTGCTCAAGGTCACACCCAGCAGTGAGTTCTTGACAGAGACAAAGCAGACCCAGGTCTCCTGACCTTCACCCAGCTCAGGGCCCCTGTGGCCCTCTCCTCTTGCAGCCAGAATTCTCCTTGCCAGAAGCCCAACCACAGGAACCCCAAAGCTGAAGCAGCCAGTGAGGAATGTCTTGTTTATTTCTGTTGTTTACGTAAAATCCTTTGTTCTAAAAAAAAAAAAAAATCTCTTGCCTTCGACAAAGGCATTCATAACAACCAGCGCATTATTCCCTCCAAGACAAGTTTGAATTTCACTTATTTACAGGGCCTCAGGTTTACTCAGTACTTTTTTCAGTTACACTCCTAGGTAAGATTTGATGTCTGTCCATACGACCCTCCTTGAGCCAAGAACTGATCATTTCTAACCAACCGACAACCACCTTAAGCCATAGGTGTGCAAATGGCATTTTTCCCCTCCATGGAACTTCGCAGCGTTCGAACCATATGCAACAGCATCTCTGAACTAAAGAAAATGTGATGGTAAAAGCGCCCTTCTCTCCAGTCTGCGTTGGACAAAGGGGGAAGGCATTTGGGGCGCTTGTGCTGTGCCTTTCATTAGAAGGCTGCCGGCAAGCACTCTCCCTAAAAATACTTGTCACGCCAGTGGAGTCCTCACTCTGGCAAAGATTGTTCTGCACCAAGATCCTTTTTAGCTGGTTCTTAAGTTACAGGAATTTTAACTAAATTAGAAAGTTTGCCACTTTGTTCCTTGTAGAATAAAAGCTTTTCAAGCCAGAGCTCCTGAAACACAGGTTCAGCTCAGTTCTGAAAAACAGAAAAATGTCGCCTTCGCTTCTGGGCATAAAAAAACACTGAAGCTCGAGGGGGTTAGAACAAATGGAACCTCCTGCTTATTAATGCTTGGGTAGTCAATTTCTTCACACAGCTATTTCCTACACCATGTGCCTTTCTGCTAATGTTTTATCAGCACTGGACCACAGAATGATAAATGCTCTCCTGTATAAAAAGGTAAAGATGCCTTAAAAACTCATTTGGGTGTTTCAAAGCACAGCTCCACTTTCTAAAGTGTTTTTATTTTTCTACATAAGGCTCTAATGATTCTAAAACAGACAGTAGGAATGCCAAGTAAATAAACAATTCAAAATCTGCTCAGTCAGATCTGAAAAGGGTTTCCTCAGCCTCGCTTCCAAGTTCCTCATCTTATTTTTTAAGCTTCTCCTCTTAGCCTCTAACAGAGTCCTCGATTTCCAAGAATCTAGCATCAGCTGTTAGGCAGTTTTAAAGACAAATCCTGTTTGCATCTTTTGGTATGCCATCTTGTTTATTTTCTATTTTTAGGGTGCTTTCACTTGCTTCATCTCACTTATGCTTCCCATGCAGACCAGACTGGTTGGTGTGCTCAGGAACCCTGGTGCATGGGGCTCTCTCTGTGTCCCCAGCGATGGCACCCACAGTTACTTTTCCCTAAGAACTACTGTCATTATGATACTGTCTTGTTCAAAACGTGCCACTTCACTCCATCAAAAAAAACAATTTTGAGATAGAAATACATGTGTGTGTCAATTCATGTGTTACTCTGGAAATACATTACCATATTATAAAACATTAATAAAGATAGCAGTTAGAGAAGGTTTACAAATCTGAATAGAAGTTTTAATATTTTGCCGTGCCCAGTTGGACTGCCTAGCATATTCCTGGAAGGAGTGGGTCCTATTCAGGAAATCCCAGTTTTTTGTTTTTTGTTTTTTAAAGATTTTATTTATTTATTTGACAGAGAGAGATACACAGCGAGAGAGGGAACACAAGCAGGGGGAGTGGGAGAGGGAGAAGCAGGCCTCCCGCGGAGCAGGGAGCCCGATGTGGGGCTCGAACCCAGGACCCTGGGATCATGACCTGAGCCAAAGGCAGACGCCTAACGACTGAACCACCCGGGCGCCCCAGGAAATCTGTTTTAGAAGACTGAGTCCTAACTATTGAGTGGCATTCAAGGTCTCTGTAAGTGAGTCCCAAACTTCCTCTCCAGAGTAATGTACATCCATTCCCCCACTCAGACTGAAGCACTGATTGCCTGGAGATGCCGAGCTGCCCAGGAGTGTTCAGGGCCAGGCTATAAGTCCAGGCTCTTCTTTGGACTAGCTGTAATATCATGGGTGAGCTATTCATTCTCCTTCAGCTTCCTTGTCTATGGAATAAGAAAAATAAAAACATCTGTGCCAATGTTCTTACTATGAAATCAAATGAAAATGCACACTGAGATTACACTTGGTAAAATTGTCAAGGGTGACACAAGTCTTATGAATGTATTAACCCCTATAAAATACAGGTATGTTTAAAGTCCTGGGTTCAGATAAGAAAGACTCTGGATGGATTGTCTTAACAGTGTAAAACATGTTCTTTAAATACTATTGAGTCCTTATTAGCTATTTATCAGTCTCATTAACATATCAAAAAGTCTATGTCTCACACAGCAATAATCTACTGAATGCAAAAACTGTGGTTTTGGCAAAAAATGAAAGGGGTAGATTAAGGCGAAGAGAAAAGCCCTGACCAACCGGAAGAATGGAGTTCGTGTCACTGAGATGAGTAAGAATGGGGGACAAGCCAGTTTGGGGTGGTAAGATCACAAGTCTAATTATAAACATGTCAGGTATGAGACTCCTATTTGATATCTGCATGAGGATGTTGACCAAGCAGTTGGACATAGGAGTGTGGACTCAAGGGAGACAAGTGACCTGAAGATATGAGTTTGTGAGTGATGTTCTTATCACTCCTCAAGGGCCAGTTCAAATGCTACCTCCTCTATGGACCCTTCTTTAACTCCTCCTTACACAGAGCTGCACAAAAATTCTCCATCTCCAGATTTTATAATACGTTCTGTGTATTTTCTTGAGTATCTACATCTGACTCCCTTTTATACCATTGTATTTATTTGTGTACTAGACTGCAGACTCTTTGAGGTCAAGGACTATGTCACTTTCATCTTTGTGTTCTCTCAGTGCCTAGCATTGTGTCTACATTTGGAACATAATAATGTGACACTGGCTTAATTAATTAATCTTCTCTGACTACAACAGGCTCGGCAAAATTCCTTGAGAAAAAGTAAATCCAGAATGCTTGATAAATGAATGAACAAATGAATGAATGATCAATCAGTCCCGAGAGTCACACTGAAAGATCCAAAGAGAATTAGCCCTGTGCAGAACTGAGTAAAGCCTGGTGTTCTCCCAACATGCCAAACCCTGTTGCGCAATACCTGTTGAACTCTCCAGGACTGTCCATCATGGTGCTCCAGTTAAACTCACTTTCCTCAGTCCTGTGCACTATAGCCTTTCATTTCCTTTCTTGCCCAAAAAAAATGTGCCAGCCCAGGCAGCTGTCACCTTGGAAGTCATACTGCAAGGTAAGAGCAAACCAATTAGATGACCTAATTCATGCTGGTGTGATCATGGAGCCTACTGCCTCTGTGTCTTTCCCCTCCCACACCAGAGAGTTGCATTTTAATGAGGGTCTTCAAAGACCCAATGCCTTAGAGCAAAAGTGACTTTAGGGCAGGAAATACCTGCCCTTACTGTGCCTTCAACGAACCAAGCTGTCTTCCTTTGTCCAGTCTGAACAGAAGTGCTGAAAAATGCTAGTTGGGAACGTGGATAGTCCACTCTGCCCTGGAGGTTGCTTTTCTAACCAGGGCACCCTGTTCCAGCTGTGATACTGGAGAGTCCTTCAAGTGTTGGAAGCTCCCTAGCTCCCTGGGTCTAGGAAAAATAAGATTACTGAGCTGAACCTCACAGATCCCTTCCAGTCCCATAGATCAATCAAAAGCAAATTTAATGTTCAAAATTTCAAAATCTTTCTACTCATTTGTAAAGCCATTCTCATTTTTACATTCTGTAATATCCTTGTATAATATCGTTACAAACCTCCATTTCTCCTCTGTATAATGGTGATAATAATAATGTTGCTTGCCTCCCAGGGTTGTTTTAAGGTTTTCATTAGAAAAGCCTTTGTGAATTCAGACTTGTTGTTCTAAATTTAGTTATTATTATTTTATTATTAAAGAGTCTCCTTTTGGGGCACCTGGGTGGCTCAGTCATTAAGCGTCTGCCTTTAGCTCAGGCCACGATCCCAGGGTCCTGGGATCAAGCCCCGCATCAGGCTCCCTGCTTGGCGGGAAGCCTGCTTCTCCCTCTCCCACTCCCCCTGCTGTGTTCCCTCTCTCACTATGTCTCTCTCTGTCAAATAAATAAATAAAATCTTTAAAAAAAAAAAAAAAGGAGTCCCCTTTTCTCTTTCTTTGCAGGTAGGAAGTTAAAGATTGCTACCAGTTCCAAAAAATAGGAAAATTTTTTAAAAGACTAGATAACCTTTTGTCTGAGGCAAGAATCCTAACAAACCTTCATAGCAGAAAGGGAGGAAAAATGTATGAATACAGGAAGACTCAGGGAAATCTCAACTTCCCTTGTACTACCAGGTCATTATGAGACCTCCTAAGAGCAAATGGGTCTGACAGATCATATATTCCTACGTGTGAAAAATCAGAGGAATTCTTTAGTCCTCCCATTCCACTGTTTTCCATGCAAAGCTGTTCCCAAGAGTATATCCCAGGACAGTGAGTTAAGAGCATCACAACATAGATGGATGCCTGAGCTTCTCATATTTGTAGATTACTCATATATGGAATTAGAAAACATTGAATTCTAAGAGCATTACATCATTAGATCCTAAACATTACCTAAGGGCATTTTTTAACATTAAATGAATATTACAATTTCTTTGTGCAACTATTGAACAATCTATATTGCACTGAAAACTGAAAAAGAAAAAAAGTGCCTGTTTTGAGTCCCAAAATTAAAATACATCAAAATGTCATTAATTCAAGTAGATTAACTAAGGAGAAAGTCTGAATTGGGAACTACTCTTTAAAGAAATGTAGCTTTAGTATTCTCAAGAAATATAGAAAGGGCGTCTGGGTGGCTCAGTTGGTTAAGCAACTGCCTTCGGCTCAGGTCATGATCCTGGAGTCCCTGGATTGAGTCCCGCATCGGGCTCCCTGCTCGGCAGGGAGCCTGCTTCTCCCTCTGACCCTCCCCCCTCTCATGTGCTCTCTGTCTCTCTCATTCTCTCTGTCTCAGATAAATAAATAAAATCTTTAAAAAAAAAAAAAGAAATATAGAAAAAACAGAAAACCTGACCAAGTATAGCCAAGTCAATGATACTAAAATATAACCAGATTCCTATTTACTATCTACATATCCTGTCTACATATCCCAGCTCCTTCTACCAGAGAAAAACAGCTGAAATCACATGAGATACTCTCTATGTTAGGCCTAAGACATACCTAGTCTTAGATGAGTGGCTAGCAAGAAGCTGAGAAGTAGTTCTCAAACCTGGACAAAGGAGATGAACATTTGGCAGAGACAAAGCAAAACTTGAGTATAAGGGGGGGACTCCTACAAGTTTTCTTTCTATAATCTTTGAGCTCAGGCCGTGCTCAGCTCAGCTTTTGCTCCACTCACTTGGTGTACTAATGGGAAGCCAAAGAATGTGGTTAAATCTTCAGAGCCATATTCTGTGACATGTTAACCTTGAATGCCCCTGCATGTCATGTGACCTGGAGAAAATGAGGAGGGGAGTTCTCTGCTTCCTGAAAACTCTTTGCCTCTATCAAGAAGAAAGAGCTATCTAAGAGAGATGAACTTCTGCTAGTTACTTGCCTAAAGAACCACAAATCACAAATTATGGAAGTCTGAATAAGGAGTCACAGAGGTAGCCACTTAAAAATAGGTCTACAAAATAATAAACACCTCTTCACTTTACCCACAGAGGTTAAATTTTAAAACAAAACAACCCATCACAATGTTCAGGACAGCACTGTAATCAATCAATGACTCTGAGGCCTGAATCAAGATGTTTGGGGATGATAAAAAATGAAATTCAATGGACTTGCCATCCTAAGGCAGTCATGTCAATCAGTGCATCACATAAAAACCGAGACAAAGAAGAAATCAATGCTTCCAAATGGAAAAAAGAAACACAGCTCCCAATATTTAATCTATAGAGAGCTACTGGTTTGCGTTTTAAAAATTCTTCCTTGAAGAGTTTTAAAAATTATTATGCCAAACTCCAAATTCAAGCTTAAATGTCTGTTTATGTTTTCAGAATAGAATTTATTAGTGCAATAGTATTAATTACATATATTTCATAATCTTAGCCCTTGAAATTTTAGTTGGACACATATGTTTTTGACTTGTTTTAAGGAGAATGAGAAGGAACAGCAGTTGGATTTAGTTAACCTCCACCTACTTTAAATAATAGGTTGAACTTGGTAAAAAACAAGTAAGTGAGACTTCTGCTTCTAATCATGAGGGTATACTTGGTACCAGACTATCCCTGCTGTTGTAAACAACTCTCAAACTAGACAAAAACATGAATAAGTTATTTTAAGTCACTGGAAAATAGCACAGGACTGTCATCCTGGAGAGACCAAAAAATCTATGTGGTGATCACCACTACCACCCATATTTCTGCCCAGTTAGTTTCTGCACAACAAAGTAGGGAGGTAGTTTGCAAGCAGATCTTGAGGTCTTGATGAGTTGAACAGGAACTGATGAAGTAGGTTGATTCATAGTACAGGGTAACACAGAAGAAGAAGCTGGCCAGAGGAGTTCCAGAAACCCACAGAGGGATTCCCTTAACCCTTAAGCAGAATATTAAGTTGTAGATGCTCAGAACATGTACTAAGCTGTATATGCTCAGGCAATATGACCTACATGGAGATTCCAGAAGTCACATACTGCTGCAAAACACAGGAATTTTGTGGGGTGCCTGGGTGGCTCAGGCGTTAAGCGTCTGCCTTTGACTCATGTCATGATCCCAGGGTCCCGGGATCGAGCCCCGCATTGGGTTCCCTGCTCAGCGGGAAGCCTGCTTCTCCCTCTCCCACTCCCCCTGCCTGTGTTCTCTCTCTCGCTGTGTATCTCTCTGTCAAATAAACAAATAAAATCTTAAAAAAAAAAAAATAGGAATTTTGAATAGCCAGAGTTTAAAGACCTTGCCTAATACTCCCAGTCATTCAACTGGGACTCTAGCCAATTGTAGTAAGGGCTCATCTAAATTTGCTTTTATAAACCTTATTGATAAAGCTCAAAGGCATCAAACCAATCTGATCATTTGTTTCACTGCCTGTAGAAACAAAACTCTTTTAAAGAAAGACAATGAAATGCAATCTCTCAACAATATTCAGCACATCATTAAAAAATATTAGATGCATAAACAGAAAATCTAACCCATAACTAGGGGTAAAAAGCAATAGAAATAGAGGCAGAAAGGACAGAGATTTTAAATTAGCAAAGAATTCAAAATAGTTATTATGTTTAATTACTTTTTAAAAATATGGACATAATGAGTGAACATTACTGGGGAGCTCAGTAAATAAATGGAAATGATTTAAAAAACTGGAAATTCTAGAGCTAAAAATATCTAATAACTGAAAGAAAAAAATTCACTGAATGAGCTCACAGATAAATCTGACACTGAAAAAGAAAGTCAACTTGAATACCATCAAAACTGAAACAGAAAAACAGGCTGAAAAAAAATGAACAGAATCTCAGTGACATGTGCGAAAACATCAAGCTAATATACATATAATTTGAGTCTCAAAAGTAAAGGGAGAAAAATTAAGGCCAAAAGAGAATTGGAGAAATAATAGCTAAAATTTATCTAAATTTGATGAAAAATATCAACCTATACAAGAAGTTCAACAAACTCAAGTAGGAAGAAGGTAAAGAAAACCACAGCCACATACATCTGAGACAAACAGGTAAAAACCAGAGATGAAGAGACAATCCTAAAAGTAGCCAAAGAAAAGCACATATTGTCTACAGGGAATAATGATTAAAGTAAGTACTGCCTTCCCAATAGAAATAGTGCAAACCAGAAGACAATGTAATGATATCTTTAGAATGTTAAAATAAAACAACCCACCAACCTAGAATACTATATTCAGTAGAAGTATCCTTCAAAAATAAAAGTGGAAATAAAAGTGAGATAATTCATCAGCAGCAGACCTATGCTACAGTAAATGTTAAAGGAAGTCCTTCAGATTAAAAGAAAACTATACCAGAGGGAACCATGGACCTACATGAAGAAATGAAAAGCAACAGAAATGCAAATATGTGAGTAAAATATAAAAGACTAATTTATTTAAAATATGTGTCCTTTGAAAAGACAATTAAAATGTATTATTAATTTATACCATAGAAGTAACATATGACAACAATAGTACAAAAAATGGAATAGGGTAAATGGCAGCATCCTATTATAAGTTAATTATATTATAGGTGAAGTGATATAATATTAATTCATGGTACATTGTAATAGGCTAAGAATGTATATTGTAATCCTTAGAGCAAACATGAAGAAAAAATAGAAGAGTGATAAAAATAAAAAATCAATAAAGGAAGTAAAATAGAATACTGAAATACAATTAATAGAAAACAAATAGCAAAATAGTAGACTTAAAGTCAATCATGTTGATAAATCATTAACTGAAAGTGGATTAAGACTAATTCAATGCTAGAGAATGTCAGGCTAGATAAAAAATAAAGATCAAACTACATGTTGTTTATAAGAGGTATGCTTTAAATATAAAGACACATAAAAATTCAGTCCTGGATGGAAAATATTACACATGCAAAAATTAATCATGTGTGGCTTTATAGATAACAAAATGGTCCGCAAAACAAGGACCAGAGATTAAAAAGGACATTTTATAATGACAAAGGGTCAATTCAGAGAGAAGACATAACAGTCCTAAATACATGTGTTTAATAACAGAGTTTCAAGATACAAGAAGCCAAAACTGACAGAACTGACAGGGAACATATACCAATTTAAATTCATAGTGACAGTTTTGATATATTCCTCTCAGTAATCAATAGAAGAAGTAGACAAAAATCAATAAGAATAGAAATTTGAGCAACATTGAGGGGTGGAGCAAGATGGCGGAGGAGTAGGAGACCTGGATTTCGTCTCCTCTCAGGAATTCAGCTGGATAGGGATCAAACCATTCTGAGCACCTACAAACTCAACAGGAGATCGAAGAAAAGAAGAGCAACAACTCTCTCATCAGAAAAGCGACCAGTTTCTGGAAGGTAGGACGTGCGGAGAAGTGAATCCGAGGCGATATTCGGGAGGACAGACGGCGGGGGAGGGGCCTCCATCGGCGGCTTCTGGCAAGTGATAGAGCCGCGGAGCACAAAATCGGAACTTTTAAAAGTCTGCTCCGCCGAGGGACGTCACTCTGGTGGCTAAGCGGGGGGTGGAACCCTCCGGGACAGTCTGGTCTCAGGACCCTCGGGGTCACAGAAAGACCGGGGGTGCCTGAGGGCGGCAGAGCTCCCAGGTATCGGAGCGGGGAAGCCGGCTGCAGAGGCGGAGCCCAGGCGCGGGCTCTCAGCTCGGGGTGGCCATAAACCGTGATCCGCGGCCCAGTCGGGCCCCTGCTCCTCCAGCAAGGACCCAACAAGCGGCAGATCCGGGGAGACTCACCTTCCTCCCCCGGGAGGAGCCGCGCGGGAGCGCACTGCGGGGATCTACTGGGTTTGGAGACTCCGCCCGGGGTCGGGTGCCAGAGACAGAAACGCGCGGTCACAGGCCGGGCGAGCACGGAGTGCGGCCGGAGACCGGGGAGACGGGAGTGACCGACGGCTTTTCTCTGGGGGCTCAATGAGGAGCGGGGCCGGAGTTCTCGGCTCTCCGGCTCTCCGGGGCGGAGATTGGGAGGCTGCCATTTTCACTCTCCGCCTCCAAAGCTGTACGGAAAGCTCGCAGGGAACAAAAGCCCTGGAGAGCAAACGTGAGCACATTACTTAGCCGGGAGGGGGCAAGGGCGGGGCAATTCCGCCTCCGGCAGAGACATTTGGAAACCACGGCAACAGGCCCCTCCCCAGAAGATCAGCGAGAACAGCCAGCCAAGACCAAGTTTACGATCAATGAGAACGGCAGCACTCCAGCGCTAGGGGACTACTGCACATAGAATTCACGGCTTTTTTACCATGATTCTTTAGTCTTTTAAAGTTAATTTTTTTTAACTGTCTTTTTGTCTTATTTCTTTTTGAATTTTTCTTTTTCCCTTTTTCAACCAACATCTTATCAATCCCTTTTTAAAAAAAAAAAAATTTTATTTTTCATTTTTAGAGTCATATTCTATCCCTTCATAGTAGTTGCCCGTATTTTTGGCATATATATGTATATATATAAGTTGTTCTCTCTTTAAAATTTTGAGATAGTTTCTTCTAACAGATCAAAATATACCCTAAATCTCTAGTGTATGGTTTTTTTCTACTCCCCTGCCTGATGACATTCTCTCCCTTTCTTTTCTTTTTTTTTTAAATCCTCTTCTTTCTTTTTTCAAACAACTTATCAATTCCTTTTATAAAATTTTTTATAATTTCCATTTTACAGTCATAGTCCATCCCTTCATCATATCAACCCTTATTTTTGTACATACATAAGTTTTTCTTTCTTTAAATTTTGGGAGGCACTTTCTTCTAACAGACCAAAATACACCCCAAATCTAGTGTGTGGCACTGATCTATATACCAGCCTGATCATATTTGATCATATTCTGTTTTTTTGTTGTTGTTGTTCTGTTTTGTTTGTTTTTATCTTTATCTTTTTCTTTTTCTTTTTTTTTCTTTTTCTTTTTTTTTTCTTTTTCTTTTTCTTTTTTCTCTCTTTCCCTTTCTTTTCCCACTGCTTCAGGTCTTTTCTGATTTGTTTAGAGTATATTTTCTGGGAACATTGTTACCCTGTTAGCATTTTGTTCTCTCATTAATCTATTCTCCTCTGGAAAAAATGACAAAACAGAAAAAATCACCTCAACAAAAAGAACAAGAGGTAGTACCGACTGCCAGGGACCTAGCTCAATACGGATGTTAGTACGATGTCGGATCTAGAGGTCAGAATCATCACTTTAAAGATACTTGCTGGGCTTGAAAAAAGCATGGAAGTTATTAGAGAAACCCTTTCTGGAGAAGTAAAAGAACTAAAATCTAACCAAGTCAAAATCAAAAAGGCTATTCATGAGGTGCAATCAAATATGGGGGCACTAACTGCTAGGATAAATTAGGCAGAAGAGAGAATCAGTGATATAGAAGACCAAATGATGGAAAATAAAGAAGCTGAGAAAAAGAGAGATAAACAACTACTGGATCACGAGGGCAGAATTCGAGAGATAAGCGATACCATAAGACGAAACAACATTAGAATAATTGGGATCCCAGAAGAAGAAGAAAGAGAGAGAGGGGCAGAAGGTATAATGGAGCAAATTATAGCAGAGAACTTCCCTAATTTGGGGAAGGAAACAGGCATCAAAATCCAGGAAGCACAGAGAACCCCTCTCAAAATCAATAAAAATAGGTCAACACCCCAACATCTAATAGTAAAACTTACAAGTCTCAGAGACAAAGAGAAAATCCTGAAAGCAGCTCAGGAGAAGAGATATGTAACCTACAATGGTAGAAACATTAGATTGGCAACAGACCTATCCACAGAGACCTGGCAGGCCAGAAAGGACTGGCAGGATATATTCAGAGCACTAAATGAGAAAAATATGCAGCCAAGAATACTATATCCAGCTAGGCTGTCATTGAAAATAGGAGAGATAAAAAGCTTCCAGGACAAACAAAAACTGAAGGAATTTGCAAACATGAAACCAGCCCTACAAGAAATCTTGAAAGGGGTCCTCTAAGCAAAGAGAGAGCCTAAAAGCAACATAGACCAGAAAGGAACACAGACAATATACAGTAACAGTCACCTTACAGGCAATACAATGGCACTAAATTCCTATCTTTCAATAGTTACCCTGAATGTAAATGGGCTAAATGCCCCAATCAAAAGACACAGGCTATCAGACTGGATTAAAAAACAAGACCCATCGATATGCTGTCTGCAAGAGACTCATTTGAGACCCAAAGACACCCCCAGATTGAAAGTGAGGGGGTGGAAAACCATTTACCATGCTAATGGACACCAAAAGAAAGCTGGGGTGGCAATCCTTATATCAGACAAATTCGATTTTAAACCAAAGACTGTAATAAGAGATGAGGAAGGACACTATATCCTACTTAAAGGGTCTATCCAACAAGAAGATCTAACAATTGTAAATATCTATGCCCCTAACATGGGAGCAGCCAATTATATAAGGCAATTAATAACAAAAGCAAAGAAACACATTGACAACAATACAATATTACTGGGGGACTTTAACGCCCCCCTCACTGAAATGGACAGATCATCTAAGCAAAGATCAACAAGGAAATAAAGACTTTAAATGACACACTGGACCAAATGGACTTCACAGACCTATTCAGAACATTCCACCCCAAAGCAACGGAATACACATTCTTCTCTAGTGCCCATGGAACATTCTCCAGAATCGATCACATCCTAGGTCATAAATCAGGTCTCAACCGGTACCAAAAGATTGGGATCATTCCCTGCCTATTTTCAGACCACAATGCTTTGAAACTAGAACTCAATCACAAGAGGAAAGTCGGAAAGAACTCAAATACATGGAGGCTAAAGAGCATCCTACTAAAGAATGAGTGGGTCAACCAGGAAATTAAAGAAGAATTTAAAAAATTCATGGAAACCAATGAAAATGAAAACACAACTATTCAAAATCTTTGGGATGCAGCAAAGGCAGTCCTAAGAGGAAAGTATATAGCAATACAAGCCTTTCTCAAGAAACAAGAAAGGTCTCAAGTACACAACCTAACCCTACACCTAAAGGAGCTGGAGAAAGAATAGCAAATAAAGCCTAAACCCAGTAGGAGAAGAGAAATAATAAAGGTCAGAGCAGAAATCAATGAAATAGAAACTAAAAGAACAGTAGAACAGATCAACGAAACTAGGAGCTGGTTCTTTGAAAGAATTAACAAGATTGATAAACCCCTGGCCAGGCTTATCAAAAAGAAAAGAGAAATGACCCAAATCAATAAAATCATGAATGAAAGAGGAGAGATCACAACCAACACCAAAGAAATACAATTATAAGAACATATTATGAGCAACTCTATGCCAGCAAATTAGATAACCTGGAAGAAATGGATGCATTTCTAGAGATGTATCAACTACCAAACTGAACCAGGAAGAAATAGAAAACCTGAACAGACCTATAACCACAAAGGAAATTGAAGCAGTCATCAAAAATCTCCCAAAAAACAAAAGCCCAGGGCCAGATGGCTTCCTAGGGGAATTCTACCAAACATTTCAAGAAGAATTAATACCTATTCTTCTGAAACTGTTCCAAAAAATAGGAATGGAAGGAAAACTTCCAAACTCATTTTATGAGGCCACCATTACCTTGATCCCAAAACCAGACAAAGACCCCATCAAAAAGGAGAATTACAGACCAATATCCCTGATGAACATGGATGCAAAAATTCTCACCAAAATACCAGTCAATAGGATCCAACAGTACATTAAAAGGATTATTCACCACGACCAAGTGGGATTTATCCCTGGACTGCAAGGTTGGTTCAACATCCGCAAATCAATCAACGTGATACAATACATTAACAAAAGAAAGAACAACAATCATATGATCCTCTCAATAGATGCAGAAAAAGCATTTGACAAAGTACAGCATCCTTTCTTGATCAAAAGTCTTCAGAGTATAGGGATAGAGGGTACATACCTCAATATCATAAAAGCCATCTATGAAAAACCCACAGCGAATATCATTCTCAATGGGGAAAAACTGAGAGCTTTCCCCCTAAGGTCAGGAATGTGGCAGGGATGTCCACTATCACCACTGCTATTCAACACAGCATTAGAAGTCCTAGCCACAGCAACCAGACAACAAAAAGAAATAAAAGGCATCCGAATCGGCAAAGAAGAAGTCAAACTCTCACTCTTTGCAGATGATATGATACTTTATGTGGAAAACCCAAAAGACTCCACCCCAAAACTGCTAGAACTCATACAGGAATTCAGTAAAGTGGCAGGATATAAAATCAATGCACAGAAGTCAGTGGCATTCCTATACACCAACAACAAGACAGAAGAAAGAGAAATTAAGGAGCTGATCCCATTTAAAATTGCACCCCAAACCATAAGATACCTAGGAATAAATCTAACCAAAGAGACAAAGAAGCTGTACTCAGAAAACTATAAAATACTCATGAAAGAAATTGAGGAAGACACAAAGAAATGGAAAAACATTCCATGCTCATGGATTGGAAGAACAAATATTGTGAAGATGTCAATGCTACCTAGAGCAATCTACACATTCAATGCAATCCCCATCAAAATACCATCCACTTTTTTCAAAGAAATGGAACAAATAATCCTAAAATTTGTATGGAACCAGAAAAGACCCCGAATAGCCGGAGGAATGTTGAAAAAGAAGCAAAGCTGGTGGCATCACAATTCCGGACTTCCAGCTCTATTACAAAGCTGTCGTCATCAAGACAGTATGGTACTGGCACAAAAACAGACACATAGATCAATGGAACAGAACAGAGAGCCCAGAAATGGACCCTCAACTCTATGGTCAACTCATCTTTGACAAAGCAGGAAAGAATGTCCAATGGAAAAAAGACAGTCTCTTCAACAAATGGTGTTGGGAAAATTGGATAGCCACATGCAGAAGAATGAAACTGGACCATTTCCTTACACCACACAGAAAAATAGACTCCAAATGGTTGAAAGACCTAAAAGTGAGACAGGAGTCCATCAAAATCCTAAAGGAGAACACAGGCAGCAACCTCTTCCTAGAAACATAGCCAAAGGCAAGGGAAGCAAGGGCAAAAATGAACTATTGGGACTTCATCAAGATAAAAAGCTTTTGCAAAGCAAAGGAAACAGTCAACAAAACCAAAAGACAATCGACAGAATGGGAGAAGATATTTGCAAATGACATATCAGATAAAGGGCTAGTGTCCAAAATCTATAAAGAACTTATCAAACTCAACACCCAAAGAACAAAGAATCCAATCAAGAAATGGGCAGAAGACATGAACAGACATTTTTCCGAAGAAGACATCCAAATGGCCAACAGACACATGAAAAAGTGCTCAATATCGCTCGGCATCAGGGAAATCCAAATCAAAACCTCAATGAGATACCACCTCACACCAGTCAGAATGGCTAAAATTAACAAGTCAGGAAACGACAGATGTTGGCGGGGATGCGGAGAAAGGGGAACCCTCCTACACTGTTGGTGGGAATGCAAGCTGGTGCAGCCACTCTGGAAAACTGTATGGAGGTTCCTCAAAAAGTTGAAAATAGAGCTACCATATGATCCAGCAATTGTACTACTGGGTATTTACCCCAAAGATACAAAAGTAGGGACCCGAAGGGGTACGTGCACCCCGATGTTTATAGCAGCAATGTCCACAATAGCCAAACTGTGGAAAGAGCCAAGATGTCCATCGACAGATGAATGGATAAAGAAGAGGTGGTCTATATATACAATGGAATATTATGCAGCCATCAAAAGGAATGAGATCTTGCCATTTGCAACGAGTTGGATGGAACTGGAGGGTGTTATGCTGAGCGAAATAAGTCAAACAGAGAAAGACATGTATCATATGACCTCACTGATATGAGGAATTCTTAATTGCAGGAAACAAACTGAGGGTTGCTGGAGTGGGGGGTGGGGTGGGAGGGACGGGGCGGCTGGGTGATAGATACTGGGGAGGGTATGTGCTATGGTGAGTGCTGTGAATTGTGCAAGACTGTTGAATCACAGATCTGTACCTCTGAAACAAATAATGCAATATATGTTAAGAAAAAAAAAAAAAGAAGAAGATAGCAGGAAGGGAAGAATGAAGGGGGGGAAATCGGAGGGGGAGACGAACCATGAGAGATCATGGACTCTGAAAAACAAACTGAGGGTTCTAGAGGGGAGGGGGGTGGGAGGATGGGTTAGCCTGGTGATGGGTATTAAAGAGGGCACGTTCTACATGGAGCACTGGGTGTTATGCACAAACAATGAATCATGGAACACTACATCTAAAACTAATGATGTAATGTATGGTGATTAACATAACAATAAAAAAGAAATTTGAGCAACATTATCAAGTAATTTAACCTAATGATATTTAGAGAACCCTATACCCACCCAGCAGCAGAACACACCCTCTTTACAAGTCAATGTGTTAAGAATTCACCAAAGAAGACTGTATACTAAGCTATAAAACATGGCTCAGTAAATTGAAGAAAACTGAAATCATAGAGTACGGTCTCTGAACACAATGGCCTTGAACTAGAAAAACAGTAATAAAATATATGGAAAATCCTCAAATATTTGGAAATTAAGCCAAACACTCCTAAATAACTAATAGGTCAAAGAAGAAATCACAAAGGAAAATTTAAAATACATAAAACTGAGTGGTAATAAAAACATATCAGATGAAAATTTGTGGGATATAAACAAAGCAGTGCTTAGAGGTAAATGTATAGTTCGAAGCGGGGGGAAATACAAAACCAATAATCTAAACTTCTTCCTCAAGAAGCTAAACAGAGAAGAGCAATTTTAAACCAACATAAGCAAAATGATGGGGAAAAAAAAGAGTAAAGCAGAAGTCAATGAAATAGAAAAGAGATAAACAATGTAACAAATGTAAACAAAAGAGTTCTTTGAAATTATATAATCCCTTTAATGAGATTGAGCAAAAATAAAAGAATAAAGTAGGAATTAAAGAGCTGACATCACTAGAGATACATTAAAAAAACCAAATGGAATACTATGAGCAAGTTTTCACCAATAAAGTTGACAAACCAGATGAAATGGGCCAATGCTAAGGATACAAATTAGCATAACTGACACATGAAGATGCAAATAATATGAATAGCCCTTGATTTAAGAAATTAGTTTAATAATTGTAAATCTTACAATAAAAAACCCAGTCCAGACAGCCTTCTCAGGTTAAAGAATAAATAATACCAATCATACACAACTTCTTTTTGGCAAATAGAGGATTGAAAATTTCCCAAACCATTTTATGAGATTAGCATATGCCTGATATCAAAACATGAGTCTCATAAGAAAAGCACAAATAATATCCTCATGAACATAAAGCAAAAATTCTCAATGAAATTTTAAGAAATCGAATTCAAAATTACATAAAAAGTTGACATTTCATGACTGAGGGTTTTCTACAAGGAAGGCAAGATTGGTTCAACATTTAAAAACCAAAATGAATGCAATGTAACTTTTTTTTTTCAATTTGTTCTGTCCTCAGCAATGTTTTTGCAGTGTTTCTTTTGGAGGTCTTTCACATCTTTCCTTAAAGTTATTCCTAGGTATCTGTAGTTTCTGATGCTCTTATAAGTTATACTGATTTTTAAAAAATTTTCATTCTCTGATTGGTCATTACTAATATTTAGAAATACAATTGATTTTTTATATTGACCTTGTATTCATCAATCCTGCTAAATGAACTTATTTATTAGTTCTAGTATAATTTTTAGATTCCATACATTTTCTATGAAGACAATCATGCCATCTGTCAATAGCAACAGTTTGGCTTGTTCTTTTCTAGTTGGATCCCTTTTATTTATTTCTTTGCCTTTGCACTAGAAATAAATAATGAAAATCTGTCTGGAAGGTTCGCAACTTGTGGTAATAGTTGGGCCTGGAATTTAACTCCGTTTCCTGGAAACCAAAATGATGGGAAACATGCAGTGATAGGCTACATTTTTCTTACTGTCTTTATGCAATAACCTACCAACTCCTCAAGTAAAGGAAAGCTTTTCCCCAGCTTGTAACAACTGGTTTAGACTTAATGCATATAAATGTCTTTGATCAGCACATAAGTTTTCCAAATCTCATTTTTTATATTTATCCTATAGGCTCCTGAGGCTGTTTATTTATTTATTTTTTTTCAATCTTTTTTCTCTGTGTTGTTCAGATTGGATAATTTCTAGTGATCTATCAACAAGCTCACTGGTTTTTTTCTCTGTCATCTTCATTCTCTTATTGAGCCCATCCAGTGATTTTTTTTTTTTAATTTTGGATATTGTATTTTTCACTTCTTAATTTCTTTTTGGTTTTTTATTTAAAAAATTTTATTAAAATATAGTTAATATACAATGCTTTATCATTTTCAGGTGTACAACATAATGATTCAACAATCCTATACATTATTCATTACTCATCACGAGTGCAGTCACCAACTGCCACCAAACAACATTAATACAATATTACCGACTATATTCCCTGTGCTGTGCCTCTCATCTCTGTGACATGTTTATTTTATAACTGGAAGTTTGTATCTCTTAATCCCTTTTATCTATTTCACTCATCTCCCTTTTGGTTCTTCTTTATGTCTTTTATTTCTTTGCTGAAACATTCTTTTTATTGATTTCAAGAATGTTTGACCTTATTTCTCTAAGTGCAATTATACTAACTCTGTCTGATAATTCCAACATCTGTGCCTTCTTAAGGTTGAACTCTGCTGATTATCTTTCCTCTTAAATGTTTAATTTTTCCTGGTTCTTCAAATGCTGAGTAAATTTGCATTGTACCCTAGACATCTTGAATATTTTGCTTTAAGACTCCAGGTTTGTATAAATCCTAAGAAGAATGCTGATTTTTGTTTTAGGAAGCAATCACCTAGGTTAGATTCACTCTGCAAGTTCTCATCTGCCTTCCATGGGCTATGACTTCAATGTCAATTCAAGTTTCAAAATGTTGTGCTATCTAGATTTATCCTGTGTATGTTGCCAGAATAGCCAGTCTGGCAACATGATGATGATTTAGCCTGTAGCTTGGTTCTCAAAGCCTATGGTATGCTTTTTAGAATCAGATTCATGCATGTGTAGTTCAGAAGTGAACCCAAAAATTCATATACAAACTTATGAGATTATTCTCTTGACCTCCTTTCTCTCCATGATCTCCCCAATACTTTCTGGCTTCTGTGGCCTCTCTCCCTGGTCCTGCAACTAGAAAGCTGGGATTTTTGTTTCCCTGCTCTGCTGTAAACTTCCCACAATTGTGTCTGAAAGTAGGGCCAAGCAGTGAGAGCACAGGAGCGAAAAAATATCATCAATGGAGATTCACTCCATACTCTTGGGACCCCAGGTATTCTGGTCAGAAAGGATTCCCCCCCCTTAGAATTTCAGGCTCCTGTCTGGTCACCACTATTTTCATGGTGCTGCCTAGAGATAGGACATGGAAGAATAGGGAAAATCCAAAAGATGCCTCCCACTTTTTCTGACCTGAAGGAGCCCTTTCCCTGCTCCTCAGACAAAGAGGAAGAGTTCTCTTCAGTCTTTGTTTCCATACCCAGTGGGCGCCTCCAGGTTTGGGGCTGCGTTTGAGTCAGAATCAGGTGACATCAGAGGAAAACAAAAAGAGAAACTTCCTTGGGGCCTCTGGCTGGTTCAGTCTGTGAAGCTTGCAACTCTCGATCTCGGGGTTATGAGTTCAAGCCCCAGGTTGGATGTAGAGACTGCTTAAAAATAAAATCTTAAAAAAGAGAGAGAGAGAGAGAGAGACTCCCTCACCATCAGTGTAGTAGAACTTCAAATTCTGGTCTCCTTTCCCAATCTGCCTGCTACCATTTACTTTTCAGAGTCTTCAAATAGATGTTTCATGTGTCCTGTCCAGGATTTCTTGCTGCTTTTAGTGGCAGAGACAGGGTAGAGTGTGCTAACTCCATATGCCGCAGCACCAGAACTCTCAATTATCTGTCAGACTGTTGTAAAGCATGTTGACATGCAAATGTGTTAGCTCCCAAATTTTAACATAAAGGAAAATACCAATGTGTTCAATGAAGGTTTCAGGTAACTTCTTTTTTACTGAGCCCTCAGGATGAAGTTTCTCTGGCCTTTTAATTGAAGAGTATTCTGAGATTATACGGTAAGCTGTTAAAAAATGTAGAATTTACAATTACTAACCTATGTAAATCTAGCTTTTCTTGATACATTACAACCTAAATATTAAAAAAAGAAATAAAGTAGATGCTAAAACTGCTAAGTTTGCAATTGTCATCAATCACTAGCACTTTCAACTTTCTCTGTTCCTCAAATATACTTCCCTGCTTTCACTGATTAACTGGCTATCAAGTATTCAACTTGCTTTTGCTACTAAAATACTTACCAATTTACCAAATTACTATAAATTTACCAAAATACTTACCAATGTTAAATATGTAGCTTTCTTATGAGATTTTGACAATAGATTTCTGCTATTTAACAACAACAACTTAGGAAGCCCTGACTCTACAACACAATTTTGTTCTGGCTGAGAGTGAGAGTGCCCATCCCCCACCTCACAAGGGCACATGGCCCCTCATACAAATGCAGACAGACACACAGAGAGTCAAGATTTCTATAAACAAAATAAACTTTGACCAGTCATTAACTCCATCTCTGAAAACCACCCCCTCTGAATTGAAACCAAATAGCTCTAAGTGTTTTCCTGAGCTGTACTGAACCCATCATTCCTTTCAGCTAGGACCCTGGCTCAACAAACATGCACCCCAGGGGGATTCTGGGTTCAGAGGAATGACAATGTTGTAAAGAAACTACCTTCCAGCCTAGGTGAATAGGTCTATAAAAGATTAATTGTGTGCTTCCTAGAGGAACTCCTAAGGTAGGAACTTGATAGAAACTACTAGGCAGTATGGTGAGAAGAAAAATTAAAAGAAAAATGACAGTCAAGTCGCATTACCAAAAAATGACATGAGATGTGGGTGTTGTACTTGACACAGATGAAGGTCATGGAATTGGATTTCCTTAATGCGTCTCTGTTCAGGTTGTTTCCTCATCTCTATCTAAATGCTTGGCCATGTGCTCTGGAAACGCTCTCCTGTGGATTTAGACTTGAAATATGCCTGGTAGCTCTCAGAAGGACAGGGTCAAATATCTGGGAGCTAAATGCAGGCTCTTTCTTCACATGTCACATGGCGACGTCCCCTTTGCTAGAAAATAAACAGGTTGACTATCACTCTATTCACTGGTGTGAAGTATGGACACGGAGGGAGCATTTATCTTCCCAATCGACCTTTATCCAGGACGAAGCCCTGTTCTTGCCTTGCATCAAAGTCACCTACTTACACATGCATTTCCTCAGGAGTCAGAGCCTTTTGCCTATTAGGGGAGAAGTGAGTTGACTGGGGAAGAGAAAGCTGGGAAGTTAACTTGCAGTCTACTCAGTTAGCATTTCCTGAAGACATAAGCACATTCTTTGCTTTACTTCTCTCCTTCATGAGGGCACATAATCCTTAATAGCACTAAAGGGGGCTGCTCACAGGCAACAAATGTTGAAAATAGACCCCTTTATATGCTACCCTTCAAGTTAACATTTGGGGTTGATCAGACTACCAGATAAAAACTATTCTATATTTGGAGTGGAATCAAATTGTTCACCACCCTCCTACTTTCCCTATTGAAACATCCTGTTTATTTCTCTAACAATCCCCCTCAAGAAACTCTGCAATAGTTCCAGTCCATAATTTATGGACCACTGGCCTGAAATAACTTGGGTCAGAGAAAATCCTTGTGGGCCTGGATGTAGGGAAAGGCTTGGGAGCTGCTTGGAAGAACAGCATTGCTGGGTAGCAGATGCAAGGAGTGAGGTCCTGGGAGCCTGTGTGGTGACAGGGTGGGTACCAACACCAGGGAATCCAAAACTTCAGGTAAGGCCCACTCCATCAGCCTAACAGACCCATTCCAAGAGGGTTCCTTTGTGTCTAGGAATTCTGTCTTGTGGATGTTTCTATTGAACACTTGCCCAACAAAATTTGGTTCAACTATAAAATAGGAACTCTGCTGAGTTCTTGGCATAAGTGAATGAAAAATAACCAACCTGCATCCAATAAGCTCAGCCTTACAATATGCAATTCGGCAAGTTCTATGTTCAAGGCATGCATGGGGTGCCATGGAGACACACAGAAGGGTGTGTTGCCCAAACAGAGATTTCAGGGAAGCCCTTCCAGAGTGATGGCATGCTTGAATGGAGTCTGGACAGTGAAGAGTTGAGTAAGGGAATTCCTGATATCACACAGAGCTTTTGCTTAACTGATCCTGGAGACCATAGATGCTTCACGCAAACTGAGCAAGGACTGTGAGGTTAAAATGCACAGGGAGTTTATGGGAGGGTGATGGTAAATAAGAATGAAAAACTAAACAAGGGTCAGTTGTGAATAGAAGGTGGTGTTAATCCCATATGCAATGAATAGGAAATACTGAACATTTCCAAGCAGGAGAATGCCATGAAGAAGAGTGCCTTTCTGATAGGTCCATCGGCAGCAGTGGAAGGCGCAACGCCAGGATCAGAGAGGCCTATCAGGGCTGTCACAGTAATCCAGGCAAGGGGGGATCATGGTGTGGACAAAAAAGAAACAGTGGGGATGCAGAGCTGAAGGGAGATCCAGGAGTTTTCAAGGAGGAACAGTTTGTTTGACTTTGCCACTGCTTGTTTTGCTGAGGTCAAAGAGAAAAATAGATTATCACCCAGGTTATCAGGGTTGGGGACCTTACTGGAAGGTGGAACCAGTTCCTGACTTAGAGAACACTGAAGGAGAAGTCATTTGGGGGGGGAAGTATTTTTTAAATTAATCCATTTTAGGCATGTAGTTCTGTTTTTTTTTTTTTTCACATCTTCTTTCCTTTTATTAAAAAAGAAATTTAGAAAATGGCAGTTAATAAAGGGCACGAACAAATCAACAGGGATATAGTAGTGGAAAACATAGAATAAAACTAAAAATGACCCTGGCTTCTTTAATTGGTTAAGATCACAAAATGTAACAGGCAGAAAGTCTGTTTTAAACAAATGAAAAAGCTGTGTTGTTTTTTTTTCCCAATTCTCCCCAAGTCAGATATATACACACCCACAAAAATGGTGTGTTAAGGAAAGCTGTCATACACAAGAAGTTGTATCCCAAATTAAGGGAAATGGTTGTTAAAACAGGAATTAACACAAGAAAGTCAGCAACAGGTTAAAATTTTTAAAACTGAGTCTTCAAATGCTGTATGCCACAAAGCTATAGGATATAAAGTACTGCTAGGTATGAAGGAGGAAGTCTGTAGGGCTGCCAGCAAAAAATGCTTTTCTGGAAAAGCAAATCAAAACAATGCAATCAGAAGACCAAGAACGCTAAAGTTAGATATCAGAACTACAACTTCTCATATCTGAACTAGAAGATTCTATCCAGAATGGACTAAAAGTTCAGGACAAGACAGGGCCATTTTTAACATATCTTATTTATCCATTTTAGGTTCTCTGTTTCCTTCTCCCTCACCCTGAAATTCAGCATCATCCAGCAGAAAGACAGCTGCTTTTAGAATTGGCTATTTTGTTTTTCTTTTTTTTAAAAAAGATTTTATTTATTTATTTGAGAGACAGCGAGAAAGAGAGAGCACAAGCAAGAAAAATGGCAGGCAGAGGGAGAAGCAAACTCCCGCTGAGAAGGCAG
The DNA here is from genome assembly GCF_011800145.1 of Mirounga leonina. Taxonomy (NCBI): domain Eukaryota; kingdom Metazoa; phylum Chordata; class Mammalia; order Carnivora; family Phocidae; genus Mirounga; species Mirounga leonina. The sequence goes on from NW_023270839.1 coordinate 36,607,915, forward strand.
GAGTCGAAGGCAGATGCTTAACCAACTGCGCCACCCAGGCACCGCTTTATTTTTCTTTCTGTGGCAAGAATGTCATGGAGCCTGGATATTTCAGGCTCATATGCATGGAGTCTGGACAGTGAAGAGTTGAGTAAGGGTATTCCTGATATCACACAGAGCTTTTGCTTAACTGATCCTGGAGACCATAGATGCTTCCATGACCAGTGTCACGCTATGGTCAAAAAACTTAGCAGTGGACTTGGTGTACTCGGACTCTCACTGCTGCTTTGTTCTTCCACTCATGAAAGTCAACTTCAGAGTGTATTTGTCATCTAACCTTTTGAGACTGGAGGACAGTTGCCAAATATCATCAGGATCCATTCCTACAGGATCTTTCCTGTGGGCCTTACTCATCCTTATATGAGGATAAATGGTCAGGAGCCCCATCATCTCAAAATAGGATATGACACACAAAGCCAAAAACAGGCTTAGATTCTGGAAAGGGGTGCATATAATCCCAAATCAAAGCCACTATGGCAAAGAAACAGGAGATGGCACAGAGTGAAGTGACTGTCAGTCAGACCAAAATTCTCCACATACTTGTACTTTTCCAGAAGTACCTTTTTGGTAGAATCACCCAAAGAATCCTTCACAGCTGATCCATCCCATTTGTTAATTTTTACAGGCTTATCATCAACCTTCCACTTGTCCCCCACGTCTCTGTGGCTACTGCCTGTCCTGCAGCTGGGACCACCGCCAGCACCAGTCCCCGCACCCTGCATAGATGCTGCCACCATCTTGTCTCAGGTATGTAGTTCTGAGGTCTGACAAACATATATAGTCATGTAACTTCCTCCACTATCAAGATATACAATATTCCCATCACCCTATAAAGTTCTCTCATGTTTCTTTGAAGTCACTCCCTTCCTTTTATCCCAGATCTGGCAACTGCTGATCTGATCCTCTAGGTTTTTTGCCTTTGCAGAATTCCACGTAAATTGAATCATATACTATGTAGTATTTTGTGTGGCCTTTTCCCACTTAACACAGTGCTTTTGAGATTTATGCATCTTGTTGTCTGTATCAGTACTTTGCTCGTTTACATCATGAGTAGTATGCCATTGTATGTAGTAAGTTGTTTATCCATTCACTGGCTGAGGACATTTGGGTTGTTTCCAGTTTGTGGCTATTATGAATAAAGCTGCTATGAACATTTGAGTACATGTCTTTACGTATACATTTGTTTTCATTTCTCATGAGTAAAGATTGAGGATTTCTCAGTTGTATGAGAAGTATTTATTTAGCGTCTTAAGAAACTGCCAGACTTTTCTACCATGCTGTACCTTTATAATTCTCACTAGCAATCTAAGAGTTCCAAATGCACTGCATCTTCACCAGCATTTGGTATTGCTACTAATTTTCAGCTAAGCCATTCTAATAGGTGTGTGGTGGAGTGTCATGATTTTCGTTTGTATTTCTCCAATGATAATGATGTTGGATAACTTTTCATGTACTTATAAGATCATATCTTTGGTAAAATGTCTATTCAAATTATTTGTCCATTCAAATTATTTGTCATTATTAATGAGTTGTGAGAGTTTTTTAATTTGAATATGTCCTTTATCACATACATTATTTGCAAATATTTTCTCCCAGTCTGTGATTTGTTTTTTCATAATTCCAATGATGTTTTCAAAAAATACTTAATTTTTATGAAGTCTGATGTATCAAACTTTTTTTTTATAGTTAGAACTTCTTGTGTCTTGGCTAAGAAATCATTGCTTTGTCCAAGGTTTCAAAATTTTAAATCCTACATTCTATTCTAGAAGTTTTAAAGATTTAGGCTTTATATTTTACATCTATGATCCACTTTGAGCTTATTTCTGTATATGGTATGAGGTACACGTTCATTTATTTATCTACATATACCCAATTTTTCCAGCACTATTTGTTGAGAAGTTCAGAGACAACTTTTAAGGGGAACAAGATGAGTTCTTTTTGGTCATGCTGAGTTTGAGATGCCCTGGCCCATCTATCTATGTGGTGACATGCAGTAGGCAATGAGTCTAAAACTAAGAAAGAGATGGATATAAAGATTTAGGAATCAAGTCTTTGTGGTATTTAAACTCACTGGACTTGGTCAGCTCTCCAATTAAAACGGGTCTGACCAGCCAAGAGAGAAACTAGAGGTGCAGCATCGAGGGACGGGACAGAACTTCTTCGGGATGGGGTAATGGGGTGATGGGCACTAAGAAGGGCACTTGAAGTGAAGAGCACCGGGTGTTATAGGCAACTGATGAATCACTAAACTCTACTCCTGAAACTAATAATACAGTATATGTTAATTAAATTGAATTCAAATAAAAATTTAAAAGTATATGTTTAAAATTAAATATATTTAAATATCTAATATTTAAATTATTTTAATATTTTGTTTATTTTAATATTTAAATTTTATTTAATAGCCATTAAATTGTATTTGATTATATATTTAATTGTAATATTTAATATATATATAAGGATTGATTGAAGGATTTAGAATAGGAGTTTAGCACCTACAACATACTATCCATACATTCTATTGAAGAAGAAGAGACGAGAGGCAGAGCAATGGGCTAGGAGGTTATTGCAAAAGACAAGGACAAATGTGAGGTGCTAAATTAGGGCAGTGGTAATGTTAAAAAAAAAGCCTAAGTAATACATATTTCATGTGAATGTAACTTTCATGGGTACACACAAGGGGAATCAGACATACAAGAAAACTTTAAGCCTTCATAAAGAAGAAAAACTGCTAAGCTTATTCTGGTATATTTCCCTGTAAATAGGTCTTAAGTTATTTACAGGCCTAGAGTATGTACTGTAAGTGTTTAAACTTGAACTTCTATTCTTTACGATAGCCTACAGTCCAAACATAAAGTCGCACAAGCCTGTTGCTTCCAGCAACACCTAACACACTTGTGTACAAATGTTCCCAGACCTGTTTTACCTCTCTCCTATAGTTCAGAATCCTTTATCTCACTACCCGCATGAATTGATTAGAAAGAAAGATGTTGTAGGCAAAGTGTTGAAAGGTCCTATACTGAGCCAATTCTATCATTTGCTAACTGTGTGACCAAGCTTGTTTGCTCTGTAAAATGGAGATGCTAATATCCACTTTTCAAGTATTTAGCAAGATAATATATGAATCCTGGATTCTAGTAGGTACCCAAAAATGTTTTTTGAGCAGAACTGAAGTCATTAAAATACTATTACTGTGACAGAAGCATAAGGCGTGTGGCACAGTGACACAGCACTGGGAGGAAAAGAAGAGAAAGCCTCCAGGTATCTTGCAATGTCTGCTCCAGATTCACCCTTCCCTCCGCTCTGCTCTGCTGCCTGTCCTTGTAGGGTGACCTCTATGAATGTTCTAAAAGTCTCCCTTGACCTGGCTTCTGGAGGGCTCAGAGAGTAAGGAACCTCAGCAAAGGATCAAGGGAGGAGGAATTCAGTAGCTATTTATACCCTGACCATCTTCCTCTCAGTGGGGACAACTTTGGTTGGTGCTGCATTCAGAACAGGACTTCTTAGCTTTCTTATGTCCCCTGGTCCTCTTGGGCAATCTGGTGAGGTATAGAGACACCTTTCCAGATTAATAGTTTTAAATGTATAAAATAAAACACATAAGACTACACAGAGGGCGCCTGGGTGGCTCAGTTGGTTAAGTGACTGCCTTCAGCTCAGGTCATGATCCTGGAGTCCCAGGATCGAGTCCCACATCGTGCTCCCTCCTCAGCAGGGAGTCTGCTTCTCCCTCTGACCCTCTCCCCTCTCATGTGCTCTCTCTCTCTCATTCTCTCTCTCAAATAAATAAATAAAATCTTTAAAAAAAAAAAGACTATACAGAAAGCCAATCATATTGAAATATGTGTGTGTGTATATTTCATTATATATGTCGTGAATGTATGTATATATGCATAGTTATATATTTGTAATATAGCAATATATATATATTACATTAAATACCAAGATAGCATAATATAGGCAAGTTGAGGTTAAACTTACTTTTTATTTTTTTAAAGATTCATTTATTTGAGAGGGGAGGAGACGGCAGAGGAATTGAGAATCTTAAGCAGAGTCCACCCTGAGCACAGAGCTCGGCACAGGGCTGGATCTCACTACCCTGATATCACTACCCTGAGATCACAACTTGAGCTGAAATCAAGAATCCGATGCTTAACCAACTATGCCACCCAGGCATCCCAAGGTTAAACTTATTTTTTAAAAGACGTGTAATATGGGGTACCTGGGTAGCCCAGTCAGTTAAGTGTCCAACTCTTGATTTTGGCTCAGTCATGAACCCAAAGCCCTGTGCCAAGCTCCGTGCTCAGCGCAGAGTCTGCTTAAGATTCTCTCTCTCTCTGCCCCTCTCCCCACAAATAAATAAATAAATAAATAAATAAATAAATAAATAAATAATTAAAGACGTGTAATGTAAGGTCTCCCATTGTTTGTTTGTTTGTTTTTTAAGATTTTATTTATTTATTTGAGAGAGAGAGAATGAGAGACAGAGAGCATGAGAGGGAGGAGGGTCAGAGGGCGAAGCAGACTCCCTGCCGAGCAGGGAGCCCCATGCGGGACTCGATCCTGGGACTCCAGTATCATGACCTGAGCCGAAGGCAGTCGCTTAACCAACTGAGCCACCCAGGTGCCCAAGGTCTCCCATTGTTAAGCATGTACAATAACATTAAACTCTGGGGTGATCATTGACTGACCACACACACACACACACACATAAAGTTGGACATCCAAATAATTTTGACATTTGTTTCAATGATTACAAATGTTAAAAATTCTTGTTCACAAAGATATGTTACAAGCAGAATTAAAGTTTCTATAGCTCACTTCATAAGATCAAGATGGGTTCTCTTAAGGAACAAATATTTTCAAGGCTGTTTTAAAATCCAATTTCAGTGTGTCTTTTGTCCTAAAACCAACATGTTCTTTGGCTCACTCAGTCCACATCTTCAATATAGTTTGTATCAGAGAGGGACTGTGAGTCCATAATTCAACTTTAGTGCCATCAAGATAGAGATAAATTTCGAAAAACTTTTGAAGAGTTTCCATGTGTTTTCTGATTTATCTTTTCAGAAATTGACAGAATTTTGTATCTCAACTCCATCGTGGAAAAGCAACACCTCTAGCAATTGAAAGTTTGTAAGGGCGTTAGCCTCTACTTTTTTCTTCCATATCAGCAGCTAAGGCAAGAAAGCTTTTAAATTTTTCAGTAGCATCCATAAAGGTAACTTCAAGAACGTGAATTGAAAGATTTATTATCTTATTCACATGGTTTAAAATATCTACAAGGTGAGCCAACTCATGGATAAAATTCTTTCAGAAAGGTTCAAGAGTAGGTTTTCTTTTTCTTTAAGAAAAGGTAAATTCGGCCCTTAGTTTGCTAGCAGGGGTTAGCAGGTTCTTTTGCCAAAGGACCTCTTTGTGGTAGAAAAGCTCCTCATATCCTACTCCTATTTCTTGACAAAGTCTTTAAATACTATGATTTGGAGACCTGCTCCTGATAAAGTTGATGACTTTATGGCATCTACCAAACTTTCAGAACTGTTGAAGGAATCTAAACATAATGTAAATACATGTCTGTAAGAAAAAGAAATTAAGTGACACAAATGTAAGGAGCTTCCAGTTTCACTATATACCAAAAGCAGATGCATCATCAAGCATTGTAGAAGCACCATCTGTGCAGAGTCTGAAGCTTTTATTTCTAGGCAAAGTTTTGTTTGAGGGAAAAAAAAAAAACTTTTTACCATTTCCAAAATACTAAAGGGTTTTGTAGTTTCCAAGAGAGACTCACAAAATAAGAATTTTTAAAAATGCATCAGCATTGGGGCGCCTGGGTGGCTCAGTCGGCTAAGCGGCTGACTTCCACTTAGGTCATGATCCCAGGGTCCTGGGATCGAGCCCCACATCGGGTTCCCTGCTCGGTGGGAAGCCTGCTTCTCCCTCTCCCTCTGCCTGCCACTCTGCCTCTTGTGCTGTCTCTCTATCTCTCTGTCAAACAAATAAATAAATAATAAAATCTTAAAAAAAAAAATGCATCAGCATGCACACAGGGAGCAAAAGCAAGGATCCGGCTACAGTGAAAAATGCTGATCTCAGGGTGGCGAGTTCAAGCCCCACGTTGGGCATGGAGCCTACTTTAAAAAAAAAATAGTAAGAAAAATGTCTGTTTACATGCAGTCATACACTGAGGAAGAATGGCAAAATTGCCAATTCTTAGTGACAGACTTCAGAATGAATTTTTTTACATCAACTACTCTAGATCAGATGTCACCATTTAACGAGTGTTGCTATCAGCGTTTTCCTTCTGCTCCAGCCCACAAAGCAGTCCATTTGTGTCTAGTGTATATGGCTTTTCTCTCCTCTTTTATTTGACAAATCCAAATTTGGAAATACCCTATACAGAATTAAGAATTCTCATTGAACCATCCATCCAGTTTTTCAAACCCTTAGAAAACTCTGAAAGCCACTAAACTATTTTCACAAATTTATCAACAAACAGTTGTAGACAGGGAATACTGAAAAGCATCACAGGTATCCAGATTACCAAAGTGTACCTTCTTCCAGAAACATGTCTAAAAACCACTCTATTTTCAAAGTAGTGATGCACAGATATTTCAAGGCATCCATAAACAAATATGCTATATTATTAAAGACTCTGTGATTTCTATTCATGACAGAATCACAGATAGTACTAGCGCTAATGTAGGTTGTTAACTACCATTCATAAATGAAATTCTACATTTCAGTTAGATGTTTGTGAAAATGGGGATTTAATTATTTCCCATCTAAGTTCATGTACTGAAATCTATCCATATGCCAAGGTTAAAAACAAGGAACATGTTAAAAAAAAAAAAAAAGAATAAGTAATATGTAGAAGGAAAAATGGCCTGAAGTTCTACCCTGTCTCATGGGAAGCAGAAAGACTGAAAGAGAAGGGGACAAATTTCTCAGAATGGGTAAAGAATGTGAAGACACCTGTCCATTTAAATGCCCACTAGAGGCATCCACAGTGGAGGCAACTCTCAACAGTAAGGTAGTCAAGATGATCAGTCCAGTGGATGTCAAGCAGTCCCTTTCCCCAGTCATCTGATACCTGCTCAATGTGTACAATGCCTACTCGCATACAAAGTGGCTTTCTTTGTAGGGATTAGGACTATGCACATTTTCAGCAGCACGGTCTTACCTTCATCAAGGCTGATCTGATTACTTCCAATATTAAGTGTCCAACATGCCATCAATGGAGACCAGTGCTGAGTGGCACCAGTCCCTGTGGAGACCAGCCAGATACCAGGTGGCAAGCTGACTACATTAGATCCTTCTAGTCATGGAATGATCAATGCTTTGTATTCGCAGAATTAGACACATATTTCAGGTATGTTTGCCATTCCTACCCAAACTGTGTCTGCTAAAGCCACTACTGATGAACTTACAGAATATCTTATCCAAGACTGTGGTACCTCATACAAGGTTCCTTCCAACCAGGGGACACATTTAATAATAGTCAGACCATGGGCTCACACTGAGGAAAGAATGGTACCAATGCTCAGATGCAGCTAGCTTGATAAAACAGTGGGATAGCTTAAGGGTTTAGTTAAGTACCCGCTGGAGAAACACCTCATGAGGTTAGGCTACTTTCCTACAGGATGCAAAACACACCCTAAACCAGCAACCTCTACAGGGTTTCATCTTTCCCAGTTGGGATACTGGTTTCAAGAAACTAGTAGTAGAAATGTGAGTAGTTCTCTTATTATTTCCCTTAACTCACTTAGAGAATTTTTGCTCCCCATTCCCATAGCTTTGGGGTCAATGGGTTTGTAAGTCATGGTTCCAAAGAAATGAAAGCTGAGATTCCCCCTAACCAATCTGGGCTTCTCATACTACTTAACAAAAAGGAATTTAAAGGAGTTATTCCAATGGCTGGTATGCATGTGCATGAGCCCAACTGCTGGGTGGAAAATGGACTGCTGATACTCAATAAAAATAAGCATTAGGTTTGAAATCCTAAGTATTTACCAGAGTTCCTTTCTCTACTCCCCAGCCCAGTGGCCTTGATCAACAGGACACAATAAAATCAAGACAGTTAAGACTTCTGACCTTATGGGAATACAGATTTCAGAATCCTTAGCAATAAGGAGAAAGAATCCCATACAACCTATGGGTCTGACAAAGGAAAGGAGAACACGGAATCGGTGGTAAGAGAAAACAGCTGTGATTATCAACATGGGCCTCAAGATAACCTACAGAATAAAGGACTATACAGCTATGTTTTATGTTACTTAATTATTTTGTTTCTCCCCTACTCCCCTAAATATTTAATATAAAGAACATCAGTAGTGTGGTTAGTAGGTTAGGTTTCCCATATGAGTAAAACTGAATTGCTGGAATTTTTGCCTTTGCTATTTGGAGAGTATGAACTTCTCACACAAAGAACAATAAATTCTGCAGGACAAAAGGGGACTGAGCTGAATATTTTCTACTTCTCCCCCGGATCCACTTTCTTTCCTTCTCAACCTGCCTTATTCTCTGCCCCCAGGCTGATCCATTTGGCTCTCAACAAGACTCCCATGCCTCTCTGGCTTCTGGTTGGGTATAGCTAATGGGGAACTCCAACAGGAGATCGGAGGAAGAAAAGAGTGGGCACCCAGAGTATTCATTTGATCAAGTGGGCCTGATTTTTCTCAAGATGGCCTTTCATGCACAATTCTGCCCTTCTGAGTTTGGATTCTGGTAATTCCTCTCTTTTCTCACTCCTTTGGACCTAGGGATGCTGACAGGTCTATATCCTGTCCATTCTTCTGTGAATAGTACCTCCTATTGGTAACTTTATTAAACCCTCCTGGAATCACCCTAATGTGAATACACTGTCTGTTTCCTTTTGGGGTCTGGTCTGATACGGGGATTCCCTGAGGGGAAAAATGTCAAGTTGGATCTTGAAGGATGCATGGAAGATTCCCAAGGCAAAGTGCATATGACAGAGAAAAGCATTCATTTCATCAACATTTCAGGACCTAGAGGACTGACAGAGCCTAATATGTTCTAGAAACCACAAGGTTAACTGTAGCATAATCTTGGCAGAAACGTGATGGAAAATGAAGCTGGAAAATGCCCAGATCACAAAGAACCTGTTAAAAAAGAGACAGCAGGCCCAAAATGGAATCACTTGTGCTAAGCCCATGTCACCTAACTGAGACTTAATACCTAACCTAACTGTGGTTTCAGCCTCTTCCAGGAATGGAATCTTAACCGGTCAGTCTGGATTTCCTGGTCAACATTAGTGACGTAATCCACTGGATGGACCCTTGCCGTCCCCTAAAGATAGGGGACCTTGCCTGAAACAATCCGCTCTTTGCTAGAAAAACTTCCTTGCCCTGCCTCCTCCTGCTGATAAAAGTCATCTATTTTGTACAGCTCCTCAGAGCTCCTTTCTATCTACCAGATGGGATCATGATTCTTCACATTTACTCAGGTGAATTTTTGTTTTTTAGCAAGCTTAGTACCAAAGTATGGGACATAATTCTTGGAGTGGCAGGAAACAGAATCCAAAGCTGTTTTCAGATTTTTGTCACTAGAATTTATTACCTTTCCCTTCTGAAAACCATTGCCTTATTGGAAATAAATCCACATAATGATTTTGCCTCCACTGGGTGAAAAAAACAGTCACTTTAAAAAGGGCAATGACATCCTCTCTACATTTGGCTCAGAAATAACTCTCATCCTGTCAGATGCCAACATGGTGCAGGGAATCGCCTCAGCCCACGCCATTCTGCACCAAAAGAACAATTTCCCCTCTTTCATTTTCCTTTCTCCATTGAGCAGTTGAGCAGGCCCCTGACAGAATCCCGACTCTCTGTTTGGCAGGGTCTATGAATGTGTGTAGGAGAGTATTTTTGCTTTGTTTAGAAACATCTGTGGGAAATCATGGGCATTAAGATGGCATACACGGCAAGAGCTGGGGCTTCTGATACAAAGCCCTTTCTTTGAGCTGAGTGGCAGCCCCTGTAATCCTTAGGGTTCCTCTGGTAGTTTGCTGACTATCTCTAATGTCAGCTTGCTTCCAAACACTTACCTGGCTTTCACAGAGTTCCTGGGCTGATGTGTCTTAAGTTCCCATCATTCTTTCCTTGCCAAGCACTTCTGGACTTTTGAATGTCACCAATATCCTTCAAAGCATAAGGACTGTTTAGGAGGCAGACTGTCCAAAGTTGTATGAACTGAGTAACACCCCTCCCTTGGTAAAATCTTGTTGGTTTTTGCAAATACATAAATGACCGTCTGCATTCCTTAGGCAAATTACCTTAGGCAAATCTACAGCATCTGAGCCCTCCGTATAACTCATGTTACTAATCAGCACAATCATTCTCTTTGAGATACTACGCCACAGGATTGGTGGGGCTTCCACAGACACTAGAAGCTAAGGCTCGAATCTCTAATGCATCTTCAGCCTCCTCTGCTGCAGAGTGGGCTTCAGCACATTAACGGCCCTGCTTCTCAGCTGCCCAAGGACTTGATTTAATTACATTGCAAGTCTCTGTCTTCATTGGAAGTCTCCACACATGCTGTTTGCTCCATTATTATGGATTGCATTTCCTCTCTGCTGCAATGTCTCATTCTGCCCTTCTTTGGGCTTTAGTGGCTAATAGACATTTGCATTAATTTTTATTTCTCCTGGTGCTTAATAAACATCTTCTTAGACACTCATCCTGGAAGTAGAAAAACCATTGAGCTCAACCAAAAAGTTGAACTCCAGACCCTTCCTAGAACCAAAACCTGTGTTTCTGGTGACATTGTCTGCCCTACTTTTCACAGCCTCCAAGGTATGACTCCAGGGACCCAGTAGAGACCTTGCCCTTCCCTAAATTGCTTATACCTATCTGAGGTTTTCTAGCAGTCATACCCTAGTTCATCTTATAAAAATCACACATACAGACACACATAGGCGTGCAAATATGCATGCACATACTTCATTAACAAAGTAGATCACTGCATCCGGTGATCCAGAAATGGTTAAGTAAATTAAAATAGTCATTCGACAGAAAAGTGTACTGTCATGAATACGATGTATGTAAAGATTTTTTTTTTTTAATTTATTTATTTGACAGAGAGAGACACAGCGAGAGAGGGAACACAAGCAGGGGGAGTGGGAGAGAGAGAGAAGCAGGCTTCCCACGGAGCAAGGAGCCCGATGTGGGGCTCAATCCCAGGACTCTGGGATCATGACCTGAGCCGAAGGCAGACGTTTAGAGACTGAGCCACCCAGGCGCCCTGACTAATACGATGTATGTAAAGACTAGATAAAACCTTGTGAGAAAATATTTACATTGTGCTGTCAGCAGGAAACAAATGGTACATATAGCATTAGTACCATTGTGTTTCAAAATATACATACTCACAACCCTATGTGTAAGAAAAAGACAGGAAGGAGATATATCAAAATATTTATAATGGTCATGGTTAGGGTTAAAATGTCTTGGAAAGAATTCTTTTTCTTTCATTTCAAAGAGAGAATATTTATTTTTTTTAGGACAGAAAATAATAACCTAAAAAAAAAGAAAAAGCATATATATTTTCTCATCATTGGAGACCCCAAATAATGAAGCTCCAATGAGAATGAAACACAGAAAAGAGATATAAATCGCAACTGGGTGGACAGCCAGAAAATTTAGGAGGAGTCTTAGGTCAGCAGGATTCTGAGAACTTTATTTAACCATTGGGTCTGTTTTGCAGACACATCTTGAGTGTGTTAAAATTATGGGTGGAGGGAGCAGGAAGGTTGCTAAACTCACCATTACACAGAGGAGAATGGGGGCAAACCTGTGGAGAAAGCAATCACCTGCAGAAAGAATGGGACCGGAAACCAACTTGTGTAATAGACCTCCCCTCTGGGCCTGACTCTGATCACAAGATTAAGAATACAAATTTAAGTACAAAAATGAACATTTATATAAAAATAAATAAATCACCACAAATTACAAATATAGGAAGTTGACAAATATAACAATGTTGTGCTTACTTAACTGCTCTATACCCCTCTATAATAATGGTTTTTTTCCTACATTTTGAAGAGCATACTCTGTCATTCCACTTCATGTAGCAATTATTTTATAATATTTCCTATCTAAAAATTAGAAAGATAATTCAGTCTTTCCTCTGGTGTGGTTAATTGAATTTTTTTTATTTTGAGATAATTTTAGACTCACAGAAGAGATGTAAAAAGTAGTACAAAGAGTTCACCCAGCTTTCCCCAGTGTTAACATTTTATGTAGCTATAGCATCATCAACAAATGTGAGAAATTAACATTGGTACAATCCTATGAACAAAACTATAAACTTTAGTTCCCCCATTTAAGTCCTTTCTCTGTTCCAGGATTCAATCCACACTGCATTTAGTTGTTGTGTCCCCTTAGTCTCCTCCAGTCTGTGACAGTTCCTCAGCCTTTCCTTGTCTTTCATGATCTTGGCCCTCTTGAAGAACACTGGTCAGGTGCCTTGCAGAAGGTCCCTCAATTTGAATGTTCTGGAGTTTTCTCAAGATTAAATTGAGCTGATGTATTACTAGAAAGAATTCCACAGATGGGATGTGCCCCAGTGCATCACGTCAGGGGGACAGGACGTTGCTCTTCTCTCACTGCTGGTGTTAACCTTGATCACTTGGTAAAGGTGGCATCTCCAGGTTTCTCCACTGGAAAGTTACTAATTCCCTATTTGTATTTAACAAATATTTGGAAGGAGGTATTTTAAGATTATGCAAAAATCCTGGTTCACCTTAGACTTTCATCTTCTAATCTTATCATCCGTTAGTGGAGCTTGCTTAATGACTATTATTAAGGTAATACTATGGTTTTAACGGTGATTTCCTATTTCTCTCATACTTCCAACATTTATTAAATGGAATTCTTTCACATGTCCCTTCCACCACATTTACTCATTTAGCACTTTTCATGAGTATAGACTCGTGGCTACTTATTTTATTCTTTGAGTTATAATCCAATACTATCCTAATTGACCTTGTTGCTCAAATTCTTCTAGTTTTAACCATTAAGAGTTATTTCAGATTGATTCCTGTGTCCTTCAGTATGCCGCCCGCTCCCCTCTTCCCCCCCTCCCCCCGCCTTTTTAAGAACTTCCTTACTTTCTGGCGCCACAAGGTGCTCCAGGCTCATCTGGTCTTTTCTCTATACCAGCCCTGAAATCAGTCACTTATTCTTTTAATGGAGAGTAGAATTTAGAAACCAAGATGTGGGTACTAGGTGTGCTTATTGCTCCTGAGGTTTCACTGCTTCCAGGCCCTCTTCATGGACAGAAGAATGTTTTTGTACGTACATTGGCCCATGCGTGCATACACCTGTATTTATTTTTGTATATGTGTGTGTGTGTGTGTGTGTGTTATAGACACTAAGAGTTCCTACTAATTCTCTGAGTCCATTCCAGCAACACAAGACTCACTCTACACTTTCCTCTTTCCTTATTTGTAACTTGGTTTTCTCACAGTGAGAAACCTGACTCTTATTATCTACATTTTCTTATTTGTTCAACCCTATTATACACAGAAAGCAGTTTCAGAATCGCTAACCCGGGGCGCCTGGGTGGCTCAGTCGTTAAGCGTCCGCCTTCGGCTCGGGTCATGATCCCAGGATCCTGGGATCGAGTCCCACATCAGGCTCCCTGCCCGGCAGAAAGCCTTTTTCTCTCTCTCCCACTCCCCCTGCTTGTGTTCCTGCTCTCGCTATCTCTCTCTCTGTCAAATAAATAAATAAAATCTTAAAAAAAAAAAAAAAAAGAAATATCTGGACTTAAATGTCAGTGAATTCCAAAATGTATCTTTTTCTTACAGATTTTCTCCTTTTAATAGAATCTGAAATTTTTTATGATGATTCTGACATGAGGAAGTGAAGAATTTATATTGATTCCATCATGTATCTTACTGCTTTCATTTCATGGTCTCTGAATTTTCGTCTGAATTTTCTCCTAGTTCTTTAATAAATGAAGGTGACAAAGGAAAGTATTCTTCACGTGGGTCCAAATTGGGAATCTGTAAACTCTTACTTGTTTTACTGATATGTTCCCAGTGGTCTTTGCAAACTACAGTCAAACTGGCATATTTCCAGCCAACTTTCCTTTAGCAGAACCCCAAAAATGTTTGTGGTCACTCCACACTACCTGGACACAAAGAGAAATGTGATGGAGAAGAAACTAAAGGGAAAGAGGCTGTGGTCTTAACTGATTGCTGTTAAAATATCTTACTTTTGTGAATTTTACAAAAACATGTAAAATCCTTTTTTTTGCTTGGGCTTCTTTTAGGGTCTTGGATGAGATCTGCGATGAAGGACCCTAAAACCTTAAAATCTATTAGCTTCAAAAAATTATTTTCTACCCAGAGGACCGAAGTGGTTGCACAAAATCCAGGCCCTTGAGAACCTTACGATTTAGGAAAGAAAGCAGATTTGTGTTCAGCGGTGTCTCAGGAGACAGTAACAGCCAGACATGTATACCAGAACCTTGTATAGCCCTTCTAACACCCACCAAGAAACTAAACATCCAGGAAGTCTTTGTTTCTGAATAGCCATCCCTCTTCATGGCCCATCAAATGACAGCCTCCTCACACTGACCCCGAGATGGCTCTGGAGGCCAAGGCAAGGCTAACATTTGAATTTTTCTCTGCCCTTTCATTTTTACACAGGAAGAGGGAGTAGAGTAAGAGCTTGAAAGAGGAGAAAGTACATCAAAAATATCATCATCCTAAATACTGTGATTTGAAGTCATTTTTCACTGCCAAGAAAGAAAAAAAATAGTAGTCAAGCCTCTGAAGGCAATGTTTACTCTTCCCGGGAGAGGACATATGGAAGAGCTTCTGACAAGACTGTCAAAAGTGTGTTCAGCAATTTAACTAGTAATAATAGTGAAAAACAACAAATAAAGCTTTGAATTAATCCAGCATCTTTCATCTCTATATATCAAAGAGTGTTGCCAATGTTCCTGATGACAACATATCTGTGAAACATAGAGGTGGCAGGCATTGTCATTCCTCAGTGACAGATGAAAGAACAGAGAAGCTAAGAAACTCTCCCCCAGTGAATCAGCCAAGGACCTGCAAGGGCAGATCAGCCTCTCCAGATCAGCACCTCCCTGGGGTACCATTGTATTTCAAAATATACATACTCACAACCCTATGTGTAAGATAGGGTAAAGGATTTTACATGTTTTTGTAAAATGGGTTTAAAGACTACCTGAACATGAATAACACAAGCATTGAGCCTCTGCTCTCCCAAAATTTGGTGACAAAATACATCCACCAAGAGATTCTTGCATCTAATCACATGAATCAGCAGGACACTTTTTAAAGGTCAGCTGTTCACAGACCCTACTGGATATGCTCTGGGAAAGTACTGCCCCCAAAGAGTCTACCTTCAGGGAGTTCATAATACATGGGGTGAAAAAAGAAAAAATACACACATCCCCTCCAACCACAGGAAGCTGCCTACAGGTTCCCCAAGTGCAAAAGCATGGACCTCTGTGCCTTTGTCCCTCTTTTCCCTCTCCTTTACTTGTCGCCCTCCATGACACTATGAAAGGATCACCTACTCTATCAAGCCTCCGCCTCCACACACCCATACATAAATCTCCTTCCTTTTTGTACCTTCCAGGATCTATATAGGTTTCTGTCATGGTCCTTGTAACTATACTTGTTTACACATATACTTGTCTACACATCTGTCTTCTCTACCAAACTTTCAGCTGTTTGTCAGGGGGAATGTATTATAGTTTTCTCTGTTTGTCCAAAACTCAGCACAATGTCAAGCTCATACCAGATGTTCAGCAATTGTTTTCAGAAAGAGGAAGGAAGAAAGAAAAGAAGGAAGTACAAATGGACAGAGGGAGGGAGGAAAGGAGGGAGGGAGAAAAAAAGGAACCAATATCTACTGCACAGCTACCATTGGTTTGTCAGGCACTGAGCTAGGTAGGGCGTGTTCCTGTTCAGCGTTTAGTATGTGCTTCTCATCTGAGGGCTTGTGTCTTTGTTTCAGTTTCAGAATCTTCTCAGATTTTATCTTTTTGAAAACTGCTTTCTCCCACTCCTTCAATTCTCTATTTCTGGAAGCCCAAGTGGAGACTCTCAGTCTGTCCTCCATGTCTCTTAAGTTTTCTTTCCTATTTTCTATCTCTATATCTCTTTGCAACATATGGAGTGAACTCTCCAGTGTTATCTCCCAAATCACTGGTGCTCTCTTGCACACATTGAATCCAGAGTTGATCTTGTCTCCTGAATGTATTTTTATTCCAATCACTTGAGTTTTCATTTCCAGAGTCTAATTCATTCATTTTCACATACACCTGTTCTTGATTTCTACCTGCCTGATTTTGTTTCATAATTTCTTGCTCATACCACCTTTGATAATCTCAAACGTACTCATCTTAAAGTCATTTTCAGATTGCTCTATTATTCACTTTCAATGGGAGTGAATTCTACAGATTGTTGAGCTGGCTGGCTGTCTTTCTCAGTATTAGTTTTCTTCATGTGTTTAGAACTTTGGTTAGCAAGTTCCCTCTCTTTCCTCTCACCCCTCCCTGTCTGGGAGTTGTTGGGTTTCCTCCCTTAAGACTCCTAGTCCAGAGTCAGATCTGATTACGTTGACTCAGGGTTCTTATTCCAAGGTGATCTTGGGGGATATCACAGAGCTAATCACTGGGTCAGCAGTGGATAGTTGAGGTCCTGTGGTGTAGCTTCCTCTGTACTTCCCCTCACCTGGGCATTCAGCTCTAGAATATGCTGCATCGCCAAGCAGTAACTGAAGACTCTTCCAGCCCCTTGTAAAGAGCTGGCAGTAAGCCCTTCAGTTTCTCCCAGTGAGTGAGGATCCAGTCCCCAGTTACGAGCCCAGAACTTTTAGTCCCTGTCATCTGATGGCAGCCATATTTCAAGCCCCCTCTGCCCATTCCCACATCCAAGAGCCCAGAAAGTCTATAACCTCAATTGCCATCTTCAACTGTGTTGTTTCCTGTTGAAGGGCTATGTTAAAGTTCTTTTTGAAATATTTAATCTAACATTGCAATGTATTTGAAAGCAAGGGGCTTTCAAAGCATGAACACCATCCTGACCTGAAGTCCCAGTCTGGGCATTTTCACAGCATCAGTCTGCAAACAATGATCCCCCGTTGCCCAGAATGTCCCCTGTCTGCTGCAGGCTTAGCGCTCAGGCCTTGGTCTTGGGCCAGTGAGAGTCATGCCTGGAAACATGCAGAGCCCTGCCTCTGAACTAGCAGTGTCTGTAGACAGTCTCTAGCTCTCAGACCTGTGCACAGCAGGGTGGAGCCAGCTCTTGAGTTCCCACAAGGGGATTGAGCCACAGTTCCCCATAAAGCAGGCACCCACCATTTGAGCCCATACTGCCCAAGTCTGCCTAGAAGGCTCATTCTTTGGACCCTCTTAACCTAGCCTTGTCTAGATTTATGTTTCATACCCTCACTTAAAAAAAAACAAAAAACACCACCTCCCACCTAATACTATCACTTCAGTCTCAAAGTATTCTCAGACCTCTCAGATGAAACCCACCTGCATTAAACTTGAATCTAATACTCAGACTTGGTCCAGACTCCAGGTGCCTCTCACCCACACACCACACTATTCCTGGCTTGATCCAGCTCATGCCTTCTCCCTGGCAAAAGCTCTCACCTCCACTAAGCATTCTCCTCCCAATTATACTGTGTGTGTGTGTGTATATGTGTCTGAGGGGGGTTCCCACACATCCAAGCAATGCTCCAACACCAGCTGGGTGTCCTACAATTCAACTCAATCCTGACACTATCTATCTGGAGATAACATCAGATCCCACAGGTTAAGGGTTCAGTCCCACAAGATTGCCCCCACACCCAACTTCATATACCAATCACCAATCCAGGTTGTCATCTGTACTTCTGAACAACTGGCTATACATCGAAGGTTCCAACAACTCCTTCCATGGGTTTGATTAATTTGCCAGAGCTGCACACAGAACTCAGAGAAACACTTACTAGATTATTGGTTTACTATAAAAGGATAGAACTCAGGAACAGCCAGATGGAAGAGATGCATAAGCAATGTATGGGGAAAGGGTGTGAAGCTTCCATGCCCTCTCCAGGCTTGTAGCTCTTCCTGAATCTCCATGTGTTTACCAGCCCAGAAGCTCTCCAAACCTTGTCCTTTTGGGTTTTGTTGGAGGCTTTATTACATAGGCCTGATTGATTAAATCATTGGCCTATGGCTATTGAACCCAATCTCCAGCCTCTCTCTCCTACTCAGAGGTTGGAGGATAGGACTGAAAGTTCCAACCCTCTAATCACTAGGTTGGTTTCCATAGCAACCAGGCCCCATCCAAAGGCACTTTCTAAACATCATCTCATCAACATAACAAAAGACAACTTTATGATTCTCATTACCTAGGAAATTCCAAGGATTTTAGGAGATCTGTGCCAGGAAAGGGGATGAAGACTAAATGTACATTTCTTATTATAAATCATATCACACCCATGCACCTGAGACTGAACAAGAGACATGACATTCATGCAGATTCTCATGTAATTCTTACCACAGTTTGTAAAGATACTGTTACCATTTTTATCCACCGTAACTATAATAGTAATATTTACTGCCTGTTCCCAATGTGCCAGGATCTGTGCCAAGTACCTTATCTGCAATAATTCACCTGATACTTACAACAACTCTATAAAGTGGCTACTACTCCTCTCCCCATTTCAGAGATGCAGAAGCTGAGGCTCAGGTTAACTGTCATCTGTAAGACCCTAGAGATACTAAGTGCTGGAACCAGGATTTAAACCTAGGTTCATCTCAACGGAAAGCCCATGCCCTTAGCTGAACACTACATTGCCAAATCCATCTTAACACTGATCTTGCCCAGCCTCTTAGTAGCATTTGACAGTATCACTGGAGCTTTCTTCCTAGGGAATACCTCCTCCTCTTCAGGCTTCCAGGAAACTGACCTGGAGTGAATTTCCTCTAACTTCTGTCTCTCTCATCGGTTCTCCTTTTTCCACATATGGTATTCCCCAAACTCCCACCTTCTCACATGTACCACAGACTCTTCCGTTTCAACATTTCAACATGTTCCATTCTGAACTCGTTACTTACACCCCCTATCTCAGTTTCTGACACCATCCAGCCAGGCTCCCAAACCAGAAGCCAGAGTCAGCCCCCCACCCCCTGTCACTTAATGCCTCAACCCATCAACAGACAGAGGCAGCAGATTCCCTCTCCTGAGCACTCTAACTGATGCTGGCCCACCTTTAGATCCCCATCACCTGTAGAAGATAGCCCACAGGCCTCCCCCAGCCACCCAGGACCCACTTTTCATCTTCATCATTCATCCCCACCTGCCAAGCCCAGAACCCTAGAGCCCTAGTCGTCTCAGTCACCTGCCACTTCCCACATGTCAAGTTCTTTAGTGGCACCAGGCCTTTGCCCCGGCTGTCCCTTCCTCCTAGAGCATGGTCATCCTTTGTCTACCCACTTTCTGTCCAAACATCTCCAGCTCTGTGAAGCCATCCACAAAGCCTTCCTCTGGGGTTCTGAGCAAGGACAAGGTGCTTACTTCTCAGCTCACCCTGGACTTAACACCAGAGCCTAGTGCAACTTTTTTCTGAGCATCCTGCTCCAATAGCACATTCCAGGCATCGGGAACTCTCTCAGTGGTGAGTGAGCACATGGAGTGCCCTCTTCCTTTCTGTCTCCAGCCCCAGCCCAGCTTCTAGCCTTCATCAAACATTTGGTAATTAACTGGCAACTGGCAACAGATTCAAAAAAGCAGTTTCTCACCCCAGCAGGGGCCTGTAATGTTCAATTCTGTTTTTCCAAGGGAAGTGATCAGAAGCCTGTGCATACATAAGAGACATTTTAACAGAGGCGCCAACATCTGAAGTCAGCAAGAAGGCTCAAATGAAAGAATTAAGAGAAAGGGATCTCAGCCATAGCTCTATGCAGAAGGCTACAATGTCAAAAATCTGCATTTAATAGGGACTGGGTGGTATAAAGGCCATCATGACTGAGAGTGGCACCAAAAGAAGTCAGGGGTGAATCTCTAGGTCTCTCAGGCACCTCACACCCTCCCCCCTCCCTGCATCCCCACATTGAGCCAGTCCAAACTTCTGACTTATCAGTCCCTGACAAGCTGCTGAACTGTATCTCCTGCTAGTCACCAGTCTATTCCATATCAGTTCAAATCAGAATGGTGAAATACTTCAGCCGGAAAGCGTCATCAAAAAAGAAGTACAAATGGCTAATAAATAGATGAAAAAAGAATCAATGCCAGCAATAATGAAAGAAGTACAAATCAAGACATGATACTATATTCCATCTGCCCAACTGGCAAAATTAAAAGTAACTCTTCCATGCTGGAGAAGGTTCTGGCTGCCTGCCAGCTATGCCAGGCGTATGTAATGGAGTGAGCAGAAGACAAGGCAGAAGAGACCTCTGTAGCCTTCAGTAGCCTTCAAGAGTCAACTCATCTCTGTCCTCCGACATTTCACAGTTAGCAGAGTCTTGCTGAGCGTGAGGTGGGCAGCGTGTGCTTGGGGAGGGTGGGGGGAAGAGTGCAGGGAAAGGACCCCCTCAACACACACACACACAGATCTGCGGTGCCTAAACATGAATGCAGCCATGCTTTATCCAGCCCTGCCACACTGATATTTCGAGGAAGGCAGGGCTAATTCCTGCTGTTATTGGCTTACGATTTAGAAGTGGAGTCAAGATTCATACCCAAATCTGTAGAAAGCTTGCAAACAGAATTAGATGCTGTCGGAGAAGAAAAAAGCGTTGGGTGTGTTCAGAAAAGCGATTATTTCCAACTGGGCTATGAGGGTGGGTGCAATTTTGACAAAGGTATAATAAAGAGAAAAATGTTCTAGGGGCAAAGGAAAGACTGAGGTCACAGATGATGACATTTCAATGTGTTAATTTAATCACTGAAGTCCTTTCCAGCCTTCACGTTTTTCTAACCTGGTACTTTCCCTCCTGTTAACTGGGTGAGTTCCAGTAGCCCCAGGAAATAGATGGACACATCAGTTATGTGCCAAGCACTGTCCTTACACCCTGCACACATAAGCTCATTTAATCCTCAAAACACCTTTGAAGTGAGCATCCTTAGGTGTGTTTTTCGATTAGGAATCTGAGGCTCAAAGAAGACTTGATTTGCCCAAGATCACAAAGCAAGTCAGTACCGAGAAATCAGACATGAACTGATGTCTGCCTGGCTTTGACACCTTCATCTATTCTCTCTTCTATACCATACTGTCTCACTTCAAGACCACTTTCTTCTTTCAAAGTAAAGCCCTCAAATTGATCTACAGTTTCAATGCAACCTCTATCAAAATCCCAGTAGGCTTCTTTGATGAAATTGATAGGTTGATCTTAAAATTCATATAATTCAAGGGACCCAGAAGAGCCAAAATAATACCTAAAAAGAACAAAGGTAAAGGACTCACACTTTACAACTTCAAAACTTGCTACAAAGCTACAGTAATCAAAACTGTGTGGCATAAAGTATTGGCATAAAGACAGAAATATATATCAATGGAACAGGCCTGAGAGTCCAGTAAAAAAAATCCATACCTTAAGGGCAAGTGATTTTTAACAAGGATGCCAAAACAATTAAATGGGGGAAAAATAGTTTTTTCAACAAATGGTGCTGGGACAACTGGACACCCACGTGCAAAGAATAAAGTTAGAACAGTACATCATATATAAAAATTAACTCAAAACAGATCAAAGACCTAAATGTAAGAGCTAAAACTATAAAACTCTTAGAAGAAAACATAGGGGTGAATCTTTGTGATCCTAGAATAGGCCAAGGTTTCTTAGTACCTAAAGAACAAGCAACTAAAGAAAAACAGGTAAATTAAACTTCATAGAATTAAAAAGCTTTTGTGCTTCAGAGGACATTGTCAAGAAAGTAAAAAGAGAAAATACTTGCAAACCACGTATCTAATAAGGATGTTATCTCCAGAATCTATAAAGAACTCTTATAATTTGACAATAGAAAGACAAATGACCCAATTTAAAAATGGACAATAGATCTGAATAGACATTCCTTCAAAGAACATAAACAAATGGACAATATGTACATCAAAAGGTATTCAACATTATTAGTCATTAGGGAAATGCAAATTGAAACCACAATGAGACACTACTCCACACTCACCAGGATGGCTAAAATTAAAAAACAAAAAACAACAACAAAAAGTAACAGTAAGTATTATAGAAGATAGGAGAAATTGGAACACTCATCCATTGCCCATAGAAATGTAAAATCGTAGAATTGCCTTGGAAAATAACATATATAAATACGTAGTTACCATATGACCCAGCAATTCCACTCTTAGGTGTATATACCCAAGACAATTGAAAACCTAGGTTCACAAAAAGACTTGTAAATGAAAGCTCATAGAAACATTATTCATAATAGCTAGATTGTAGAAATAATCCAAATGTCCACTAAAACTAATGACAGATAAATGAAATGTGTTATACCTATTCAATGGAATATTACTCAGCCATAAAAAGGACTGGAATACCATCCAATACCAACATGGATGAGCCTTGAAAACATGATTTCAAGAGAGAAAAGCCAGTCACAAAAGACCACGTATTGTATGACTCCATTTTCATGAAATTTCCACAAGAGACAAATTTATAGAGACAGGAAGCAGGAGTGGGGTTGGATGGAGAAAATGGAGAATGAGTACTAACGGGCATAGGGCTTCTTCGGGGGCTAATGAAAATGTTCTCAATGTGATCATGGTTATGACTGCATAACTCTGTGAATCAATTATATGGTATGTGAGTTATACCTCAACAAAGCTGTTTAAAAACTAGAAAGTAAACTAGCCCATGCTCACTGACAGAAGTGATGTACAGAAAAGTCTAACATAGGACAAAAATGTCGCCCAAGACCACCAGAGATAAGCCTTACTAACATTTTGGTTTCTTTCCTTCTGAAATTCATTTTCAATAGTGACTTTTATGGTTGAAATTATAAGCAGACACTATTTTATGTGAATTCACTTCCTGCCTCAGAATAACCCCCAGTGCCACAGTCCCTGGACACTTGGCCCAACACTTTGTCCCTACCTCCCAACATCCTCCCCTTGAGCCCTCTGCCCAGGACCCTTGTCCTCACCCAGATGGTGTCTTCCGGTGACTGCCTGGCTGGAAAACCCCTACCTCTCCCTTCATTGTCTGTGCAGATGTCTCCTCCTCAGTGAAGCTTCCCCAGAGCCTTCAGCAGTTGCTTCTACTGACGCTTCTTTCACGGATCACCCTTTGTTCTCATGAGGGGCTCCTACTCCTAAACTGGGCTCTTCAGTTGCAGATTCAATATTTATTCCCCTTTAGAAGAAAGGGATTACGGAGCAGGAGAGTATTTTGGGTTAGGATATGGAGTGGGGAGGTTGGACCTCCTCTCCTCAAGTGCCCCACCTTCCCCCTGGAGTCCCCAGCACCCATAGGCTGTCAACAAAAAAAGAATGGAGCTTGGCCCCCCTTTCCACCGATCTCTGAGGTTCCAGGAAAGGAGCCAGGTCAGTCAGCCTGAGACTCCTCATGTGTCCGCTTCACCACAAAAATCTGGGAACAGTGCATTCCAACTAACACAAAAAGATCGATCTCTCCTGCTCTCTCTCTCAACAGAGATGGACTTATTCTGAGATTGCAGAACTCAGGAAATGGAGCCCATCTCCTTGTTATCAATGTAAAAACTGAGCTGAGCTATTTGTGATCTAAATCAAAATAGAACGGTGTCTGGCAAACTCATTTTTCTCAGGCCCCGGCAGCTCCCCAAGATACATTGTCTACTGATGGGGGTGGGGGGGAGAGACAATGGCAACTGCCAGGAGCCATTGATCACTTGTTTTATGTGCAGAATGAATCCTTAATCACTGTCGCTTCAGAAAGAAAGGGGAAATTGAGATGGATTCTCAAGTGCCAAAGGCAGAGAGCTTGGTAATTGTAGCTCTTTCATTAAAACTTTGGAGCGTCATCAGTTAGCCAGTGGTTGCTCATCTCCGCCTTGGCGTCCACATCTTGGCTCATTGCTAAGGGGTGCCACGAAGAGTCCTAAGAGCCATGGGTAATCTATCCTCAGTGTGAGCCCAGGGCTCAAGAATCTCATCAAATGGCATTTGACATCTCAGCCTGGCATTTGAGGACCTACCAGATGGACCCAACTTACCTCTCCAACCGTAGCACTTCCTACTTCCTGAGCCTCGGTTTCCTTATTTGTGAATAGGAGCAAAACCCTGCATTGCCTCATTCACCCATGGTATTTTACTCTTCTGTCCCACGTCCTGCACTAGGTCTTCCTATTGGCGGTGACATTTATTTATGTATTCATTCACCTTGCAAATAATTATTAACTGCATATTGTGTGCTCACTGGTTAGCAAAAAGAGTCATGGTCTCTAACCACCCACTCCCTTGGGGCTTTTCACCTGGAGCACACACTTTCAACAGGAGGCAATACTGCCCTTTGGTTCTGGGGGAATAGAAAAAAAAAAATCTTACTCTTTTAATATAAAAAGCACAAATATGCCTGCAGAATATAAACAGACATGCAGCATATTAAGGGAGGAATGATTAGGGGGAATATGTCTGAAAAGGCTCCTTAGGGGAGCAATAATGAAAAGACAGTCACTCGTCTACACTGGTTGAGAGTGACTTTCTGCCCTTTTTATCTACCTCATGTAGCACAACTCAGTACACGTCCCCTCCTGCCAAAAAACCTCTAAACACCCATTTCTCTTTCCCCCTCCTCTTTGTTCCCATGACGACCTCTACACAGCACTCATCCCTGAGCTCCCGTCCAAGGCTCTGACCCATGGCTCTGTCCCCCACGCTGGTCTGTAGGATGCTTGCAGACAAGACTCTAATCTTGACCTATGTTTAACCTCAGGTCAGCTGACACTTCGTAGGTGTTCAAAAAACGTTGAATGGATGAATAAGTGGCAGGACACATCTCACTCTGCGGTTCCCAGGGTGGAGAAAAAACGAGTTAAAGAAACCAACATTTACTGAGACCCTCCTGTGTACCACACACCATGACAGTCCACGGCACGGCCTACCTCACTTCCATTTTCACCACAGCCCTGCAGATACCAGGGCAGAAACTGTTCCCCCTGGAGAAAGGAGGGTTCATCAAGGTCCCATGCGGTGGTGTGTTGAAGCCAGCCAGCTTCTGTGCCTCCCCAGAGCCTATTAAATTTTCAGGGATTTTTCAGGCCAGGCGTTCAACTATTCATAGCTTGTAATTAGCTATCATAGGAGTATTTACACCACAGAAATGGGCAAACATTACATGTCAGGGCTTTTTCTACCCTCCTCTGAGAGCCAGTTTATCAGCATATCCCTGGTTCCAGGCCTGACAAGTGAGAGCCAGGAAAGGGGATAGGGTTTTTCCATTTAACCACATTGCCCCCTACCAGCTGTGGGGCGAGGGGGGGGGGGCGGGGGGCAGAGGGAGATATCCATCTGTGCCCATGAAGACTTCATCCAGGATCTCACCTGCTACCACTTTTCTTTCACTGAAATGCCATTCCTTGCTCTTTAGTAAATTACTGACCGGAAGTGCAAAAAGAGGACCCCTGAAAATCACCCTTCTGGAACTTGGAATCACCTCTGTTCTCTAGGAGGCAAAGGTCAGGGAGAAGAGGCCAAAAACTCTCCTCGAAATTGATACCCCAAAGCCAGCATCCAACAGGCTTCCGGTTGCCCTCACAGGGAACCTTGCAGAAGCCTTTCCTAGATACTACAACCATTTGTCCATCTCTGGAGAGTACAGGTTAGTTAGGGCAGGGACCAAGGGTTTCGACCTCTGCATCCATCTCCAGAATGCAGCCCAGTGCCCGGCACACAGTTAGCAATCAGTAGATATGCCCGTGGAATAACACCCACCAGACCCAGATGCAGCTCCCCGGGGGACCAGTCCCCATACCATATCCAGGGATGGCAAGCAACACCTCCAGTGGATTTTAACAAACTGAGTCAACCTCAAAACTCTTTAAACAGCTCTTCTAATCCCTTGACCCTTTTGCATTTCCCACAAGACTCCAATAAAATTTCAAAATGCCTTGAGGATGGTCTGGCTGTAAGTTTGAAATGCTAAATGTCTTATTAGACCAAGGACTTTGGGCCTGACTCCTGGAGAATGCTGATCTGCTCGGAGTAGCAACAGCAAGAGCTGGAGTGTTGCCACATCACGGCGTCATTAGCAACCAGACAGAGTTATTCAGCACATACCTTTTAATGTCGAGTCTCCGTTTTCTGACTGCTTGACAAGCCAGGGAGGATAAATAAAGGAGGCTCCTGGTGCATCTGGCTTCCCTTCACATTAGGTTCTCTGATGGGATCCCTGATTTAAGACCAGGATCCAATTGAGAGCTGTGCTCATAGCACAATAAATAATAGGGAAACCTCAAGCCTGCACTGGTATGTTGTGTTAGTCCAGGACCACATACTGTGTCATTATTTATCATCAAGCAAATCCCTATTTCGGTTTCTAGAAAAAGGTATCATAGAGAGAATTAATACTGAAAATGGAAAGAAGAATTCAGGGAGGAAGAGTATCTTTGTTGGGGAGTAAGAGTCAACAGGTAAAGAAAACATTTCAGTGGATGTGTTCAAAATAGTTATAAGAGACAGTGAAGGTTTTGTTTTTCCTGGCCACTTTTGTCATGATTTCTCCCAACGTCCTCTTGCAATTGACATTAGGAAAAAAGAGTAAAAAGGATTCCTTATCAACACTGATCAAGTAGCTGAAATTTTTAACCAGAATTCCAACATGCTGTGAGTCTTTGAAACAAAGATTATTCATTAAGTTACACCAAAATACAGTTTAATTCTGTCCATTTGTAAGACTTTTTATATCAATAAATTCACAAAGTAGGAGAAAATATTCCATGTTAACCCAATAACCCAAATTTTTAGAAACTATATAGCCTCAATATTCCCCCTTCAGCCTCCTCTCCTTTCTAAATCTATATAACAACTTGTGGGATACACTGAGTCACAGATGCAGGGACTGAGGAGCAGAGAGGTTGAGTAAGTTGCACAAAGTAACCCAGCCAGCAAGTGCTGGGCCTGGGCTTCACTCGGGAAGTTGCTGTCTCCCAAGTGTGTGGCTTCCACTATCCTCACCTCTATCCCACCCCCATCCCCTGAGCCCTTCCAGCCCTACTTCCTGGGCAGCCCCACAAAGGCAGGATGAAAGGGTGCCCTGGAGATGTCCCTCTCCTCCTCCTGCCACAGTGGTCTTGTCACTTCCAGGGAAGACTGGAGTCTGTGTTCCCTTGAGCCTCTGCCACCCCGGGCAACCAAGGCCCGCCAGGAGGGGCCAGCCATGGAACTGGGTGGGCAGGACAAGCCCCAGGTTGGAAACGCAAGTACAGCCGGCAGTGGGAGACGAGCTCAGCTCATCCACCCCACCGCGGACGGGAGTGACAAGGATCAGCATTTGGGCTTTCCCAGCTATTCCTCACAACGAGGTCATAGAATAAATAAGTGGAACCAGCCCCATTTCACAGATAAGGCAAATGAAGCTCACAGGTGTAGTCACCTGCCAACGCCTGCAGTAAATGGCACAGTCATCACTCAAACCCGCATCTTAGATTCCCAGATGCCTGGATTTTTCCGTAATAATAAGGAAAGTCCCAGTGTGGGCAACCTGTGGTGCCCAGGGGCTGATTCTCTACTCCCCCGTGGTGGGAAAGACCACAGACTCCGGAGTCAGGGAGCCCTGGTGGAGATAGGGCTCAGAGACGTGGGCAGTTCCTCCAGCCCTCGGGGCCGTGACGCCCTCATTTCTCTAGGGAAGGGGAACCAGGCAGCTGCCGGGGTCGCCGGGACGCCCCGGGACAAGCGCCCCGCCGGCCGGGCCGCGCGCACAGGGTGGGGTGGTCGCCCCGCGTGTCAGGCCCCGCCCCCTTCAGGGAGGGTGCGTCTCTTTAAAGCCGCAGGCAGGAGCCCACAGCCGCCGGCGGCCCCTACCTGCGCGGGGTTCCTTCACGGGGGCGCCTCGTCCGGCTCTGACGACGGGCTGATCCGGCGGGAAGGTCACCGCCAGCCGCCGTTTCTCTACCCAGAGGGAGAAAATGACGGAGCTGCCGTGGGACCAAGGGGCTGGAGACGTAGCCAGCCGTCGCGTGGGGCCTGATTATCCGGCAGTCGAAGCCCTGGGAACATTTGAGATCCCCACCAACCCTGAAGTACCCTCGCTAGCCCTCCAAGTTCGAGTTCTCTACCCAGGCGTCCAAATCCAGCGAGGCACGAGGGGGCTACGGTGGCCTCCGGGGGCCACTTCTAACAAGCGCCCCAAATCTCGGGCTCCAAACGGCGCTGCGCGATTGGGCCTGCAACAGAGAGGCGCTGTCAAGGAGGGAAAACCCAGAAACATAAAACAGGATCCCAGAACACAGCCAGTTAAGCCCCCTAAATTAACAGGTGGAGAAACCAAGGCCAGGAGAGAGAAATGCTTAACAGCCGGCACACAGCTGGTGGCTGAGCGCGCAGACCAGCCTTTCCACTTGGCCTCCTCCCTTTGCCCACACTGCCTCTTTGCCTTCGTGCTTAGATCCTGCCATTGGCACGGGCCTGTCCCCCTCCACCCACCCCAGAAGCATTGCCAAATTTGCCGTTACCAAGACTCCCTTTGACCCTATCATCCTCTGTCCATCACTCCCAACAGCTCTTCCATAAGCTACCCAGTAAAGAACAACACGGTTCCACCAGCATTTGGGGATCTCCTTTGGTGTAGCTTCATACAGCCTTTCTAGCCTTAGTCCTCCCTCCTATTCATCCATTCATTCCACAAATACTTAATGTGTACTGAATTGAAGCGGGCACAGAAATAAGGGAGTCAAGAGCAAAACTGTTTCTGGCCTTAAAAGCTGCTAATTTAGGGCAAGAAACATCCACATAAACAGAAAATTATCATACAGTGTACTAAGGGGCCGGAAACAGACATTTGCTAGGAAATACGGGTACCCAGAGAAGGACTACAATATGAAGCCAATAGGAAGAGGGAGGTGACATTTAGGAGAGTCTTCCAGGGAGAAAGATGCCTGAGTTGCATTTCAAAGTGGACAATGGCTAGTTAATGGGAAGGACCAGAGGGGCACCAGGAGAAGGTACAGCCAAAGTGAGAAAAAGGCACAGAGTTAGAATGTAATGTATTCTTTTTTATCTCTGTGCTTTTGGTTACTCGGAATCTAAAAAAAGATAGGTTTTTAATAAATGGTCACCAGATGAATGAATGATGCATGTGAGGAACTTCAGGAAGTCCCATGTTGCTGTGACACCAAAGAATGAGACAGGTGGGCGTGATGCCACACGGGTGGCAAGGCCAGAAGAGGGGTCACATTTCGGGCCATGGAGGGCCGTGTGTATTGTTCAAAAAGGCTTAAACTTGATAGTACAGGTCAGGGATTCTTAAAGTCTAGCCTTCAGGGTCCAGTGCCCTCTCCCCTGAGGTTTAAAATGTGTAAGTAAGCAACTTAAAAAAAATCTAGTAAGCAAAGTTTTGTGCATGAATTTAACTTTTATCAGACTCTAAAAGGAACTCATGACCCCAAACATGCAAAGAATAACTGGGAGAAGGGTTGAAACACGTTTAAAGTTTGTAGGCCAGAGACGGCCAGTGTGAGGTTTATTATTTATGTGGATCCCACTGATGTATGAGAATAGGGCCTTTGTCTTTTTCACTGCTGTATCTCCGATATGTATCACCATGTTTCATATAGGACAGGCATTAAATGGGGAAAGAATGACAGCTGTGTGGAGTGGAGGATGGGCTTGAGGGGACAAGACCAGAGGCAAGGAATCTGTTAGGAGGCTGTTGGAGTAACCCTGAATGGAAGGGGGGGAAGGTTGTTGGTATAGAATAAAAGTGACATATTTGAGAAATATTTTGGAAGTAAAATTAACAGGATTTGATGGTTTACTGAACATGGGAGGTGAGGGGAAATGAGTAGTTAAGGATGATTTGCACTTTTCCAGCTTGACAGAGAGCTAAATGACGGTGCCATGGACAGAAATAAAGGAACCAGGAAGCAGAGCACCTTCAGAGTGGCTGGTGGTTAGTTCTGTTGAGATGTGGCCAGCAACTGGAAGATGCTAAGTAGGCAGGGCACAAGAGGCTGAAGCTTGGAGGTGAGATTTGAGCTGGAGACAGACACACACGTGGGGATCAGGAATATAAAAGTACTAAAACCCTGTGAGTAAGTGAGGCCACCTAGGGAAAGTAAAGAGAGGGCAGGAGCAGGCCAAGGAGGGAACTCTCAGGAAACCAGCATCTAGGAAGTACTCAGAGGGATACAAACATGCAAAAGAAGTAGTGAGTTTACACAAGGAGATATGACAAAATCCAGGAAAGGGAGCCCTTGATGAAGGAGGAAGCGTCTGGTGTAGGCAGATGTGGCCGAGGGTTCAGTAAGTGAAAGACCAACAGCTAGTCACTGATTTGAAATAAAGAGCTTATGGATGGCCTTAGGGAGGAGGATTTCAGTGAAGCATGAGAAGGGAAAGTCAGAGGGTACAGGACATGATAGGCAATGAAGAAATGGGTGCTGTAAAAGGAGGCTCTCTTTTCACGGTGTCTATACAACCAGAGGTGAAAGGAATGAGATTATATCCAAAGTGGGCCTCAGGATAAAGGATGTATCTTTTTCAGATGATGAAGTCTTGACAGTGTCTTCTTGCTGTCCTTCTTCTGCTAGATTATAAATTCTTTGAAAGCAGGGATTACAATTTATGCTTTTGTAAATCCCTCCCATAGCATCTAGTACAATCTGCATAGAAAATGTGAGCACTCATTCATTCATTCAGTATTTATTGAGCATCTACTTTTTGCCAGATTCTCTTCCAGGTATTTGGGTTAAATCAGAAAACGAAATAGACAGTCCTTCTAAGTGCTTAATTCTAGTGACAACAGATGAACAATCAATAATAAATATAATAAGTATGTGAAGCACATGGTAGGCAAGAAGGTGAAAAGTGCTATTAAAAAAAAGGAAACAAGGGACGCCTGGGTGGCTCAGTCGGTTAAGCGGCTTCCTTCGGCTCAGGTCATGATCCCAAGTGTCCTGGGATCGAGTCCCACATCAGGCTCCCTGCTCAGCGGGGAGCCTGCTTCTCCCTCTGCCTGCCGCTCTCCCTGCTTCTGCTCTGTCTCTCTCTGACAAATAAATAAATAAAATCTTTAAAAAAAAAAAAAAAGGAAACAAGGTAAGGGGAATCAGAGTGGTGAGGATGGGAAGCAGTGGGCTGCAAGAGAAAGCAAGATTTGAGCAAAGGCCTAATGGGAGAGAAGGTGTTCTCCTGATTGGTATCTTGGAGAAGAATGTTCTAGAGAAATGGAGGTGATCAACCACCTCAGTTTGCCCAGCACTGCAGGATTTTCCAGGATATAAGACTTTAAGGGCTAAAACCAGTACTAACACCAAGACTCTCAGTAATAAAACCCTAGGAAAGGGACCAGCTAAAGGCCCCAAGACGGGAGCATGGAGCATGACCAATGTGTTCTAGGAGGCCAGTGTGCCAGAAGCAAGCAAGTGAGGGGAGAGGAAGAAGAAACAGAGGCCGCCCCACAAGCCACAAAGTCACCTGTATGCCCAGTGCATGTTGAGCACTTTTGTGTGCCGGGTATGCATACTGAGTATAGGGAATATACATCCATTAATAAAACAGGGGAAAGTGTAAGTTTCACAGAGAGGTGAAGCACTGTAATGACTGTCAGGCAAACATACTTTGCACAGCAACTTCATCACATTGTCCCCACCCCAGACTGCCAGGTGACAGAGGCGCCCCTGTCCTGCCTCCATGGGCTGCACACTCCAGCCACTGCCCCATTAATGAGACTGCTGTTCATCCTTTCATTGGCCCCCAGGGGCCATGTCCTGAGCAGCACAACCAGCCCAACCCAGAGACAGAGTGGGACGCTGCCTGTTACAAATTCATAATCATACCACCCCTGCCTCCCATCCCCACCTCGGCAGACTCCGTTCTGCCATGTTACTTTGCCCTTGGGGAGAGACAATGGCTTCCTCCAAGGGGTCTCCAGACACTTGGTGACCCATAAGATGGCAATGAGGAAGGTTCCTTCTGAAGTTTTTGAGATTTCAAATAAGCCACTGAAATAATGTCCACAAATTCTCTTGCATTTCATAAAACATAAAGATGTGTATGTGGAACTGATTCCTAATTAATTAATGAAGTTTGCTTCTTTCAGAAACACCTCATGGAGCATGGAGCTGGTAGGGAGAAAGATAGTGAGGGGGCTCCCTAGTGTCAGGAGATTAAGGAATTCTGAGTTAAAACTTCAGCTAAAATGGAAGTGTGTTGTCTGAGAAAAGCAAATGCATTAGGCTATCATCATTGATTAACACTTGAGCTCAAATGAGCTGGTGAGATTAGCTGTTCAGAAGTCAAAGCTTTGAGTGGCACCAAAGAGGGAAGGAGGATGACAGGACACTGGGAAGAGCCAGGACGGTCCTGCACAAAGAACTGGGAAGAGGCATGGACCCAGGGTTCAGAGAACCTGATGTCGAAGGTCCATACAAATAATCACAGGCCACAGAGCAGTTTGACATTCTCTTCTTCATTTGCCTTCCACGACCCAGGATGGGCTGAGAGTTTTTTGTTTTGTTTTGTTTTTTTAAGATTTTTATTTATTTATCAGAGAGAGAGAGAAGGAGAGCACAAGCAGGGGGAGGGCAGGCAGAAGGAGAAGCAGACTCTCCACTGAGCAAGGAGCCCGATGGGGGGCTGGATCCCAGGACCCTGGGATCACAACCCGAGCCAAAGGCAGATGCTCAACTCACTGAGCCACCCAGGCATCCCAGGATGGTGAGAGTTCCAACTGTCCTCTAAAAGGCAACACAAAGTGGTAGAGCCAGGTGCCCTGGGTTCAAAGCCCAGCTCTGCCATTGGACTAGCTGTGTGATTTGGGGAACTTACTTAACCTCTCGATGTCGATCCTAAAAATGGAGGTAACTACAGTGCCAACTTCATAGGGCTACTATGAGGATTAGATGAGCTAAATCACAGGACTCTCTTGGAACATACTTGACATAAATGTTAGCTGTTATTTTATAAATGAGGGTGAAAGGCACAATGAGGTGAAGATATTTGGCCAAGGTCACCAGCAACAAAAGAGCAAAGCCTAGATTAGGAGGCTTCAACTTCCCTGAGGAAATGAATCATCTGGGAAACTTAGTTACAGAAGACCGATTCCCAGGCCCCATCCCGATTTCTGACTGGATGGGGCTGGTTTGGGCAGGTAGACTGCGCTGGAAGAGAGTAAAAATCCGTTTGGAATGGCACTGCCCAGGTGATTCTGATGTAGGGGATCTAAGGGGACAGTTTGAGGAACACTGGCTTAGACTTGGAGACTCTGCCCCTTGCACTTGGCATTGTCCGGGAGACCATGGGGGCCCAGGTAGACCCCTTCTTCCCAACCCCTTGTCCAACAGTGTAGCACTTGTGCTCCTCACTCACAGTGCATTTTTCTTTCTCTAGTTTCCAAGGGGAAGAGTGCTACAACCAATGTCAGAGCGGGGGAGTTTTCTTCAAGACCAAGAGCTTTAAAACCAAGCTCCACTTCAGAGTGGATTTTACCACTGGGGTCTGTA
The DNA here is from genome assembly GCF_011800145.1 of Mirounga leonina. Classification (NCBI taxonomy): domain Eukaryota; kingdom Metazoa; phylum Chordata; class Mammalia; order Carnivora; family Phocidae; genus Mirounga; species Mirounga leonina. The sequence goes on from NW_023270839.1 coordinate 36,641,606, forward strand.
ATGGAAATGCTGACATAATCTTAATTATGAGAGAGAATTTCTCTCGGATGGAAATGCAGTGACCCCAGAAGACTCCATTTGCAAGTCCTCCTGACCTGTAAGAGGAGATGCCTGGTGGAATATTTTGGGTAATATATTATGCATCTACTTATCCTATGATCCCCATCTGTGGGCTTAGCAAGGCAGTATTTTGAAGAAAGGGAGAAAAAAATATATGAACACCAGGCTTGAGAACACTCGCCTGGATCAGAGACCAGGGTGAGCTTTCTACTCTGCAGTGTTTTGCATTTCATATGAAGTGAAATCTATTTCAGGTGCTGCTGAAAATGCAGGAAAAGTACCAGTGACTGGAGTCCTAGGAATTAAACTGGCCTCAGTTCAGAGATGCAGAGTGGTCTCACACCATCATTCCTGCATATTCATAATCCACCAATGTGAAGAGGTCTTTGTTAAAAAAAAAAAAAAAGAAGAAGAAAGAAAGGAAAAGGAAAAACAAAGTTCCTTGGGAAGTGTCCTCTCATACGAATTGAGGGGTTCCCTTCACCCCAGCCCTGGGAGGCACGGGTGTGTGGCCTGCGTCTGTCCTCTAGCATTTGACTTTGTGCTTCCGCTGCCAGTCGCTGCCTTGCTGAGCTGGGGAGGCTGTGGGCTCTAGGTTGAATCTATTACTTACAAAGCCAAGCCGCTTCCCTGGAGAGTGGGGGGCAGTATTGAGGTCTTGGGCTTCTAGCTGAGGTAACAGGACAGATCCCTAAGCAGGAATGGGCAGCCACGTAACTCTCTTTCTCAACAGAAACCAATGAAATGGTGCCTTCCTAAGAGGCCTGAGGAACTGGAGAGTGTCCGGAGTGGGCCACAGTTCGCTGTCAGCCTCTCTCTGCATTCATCTAAGTGGTATCGAGTCACCACGATATGTTTTTTGAAACATACATTTCCATGAATGTTGACAAACCTATATACTCGTGTGACAACACCCTAATCAGGATGGAGGATGTTCCCATCTTCCCAGAATGTTCCTCCTGCCCCTTTGCCATCAATGTCTCAAGGGGCACCACTGTTCCCACATCTATCACCAGTAGGTGAGCTTCTAGAATCCTATAACAGTGATACCAGTGCACTCGGAAAGCATGTGCCCATTTTTGTTTGGCTTTTCTCGTTCAACGCAATGATTTTGAAACTCAAGATGCCCTTTGTGTGTCCATGACTTGCTTTGAACCACTTTTTCAGTGTTGGGAACTCACTCTCCAGTCCCACCGCACACAGAGGCACCCGTGTTCCTGAGCCAAGAAAGCCTCAGCTCAGTGGGAGCTCCAGCCTCTGTAGCGGCTCTTCTTGGTTGTGGAGCTCGGAGGGGCCCGAGGGAGCCAGGGGGTTCTCACACCTTCTCCATCCTTCCTCCCAGCCGCTTCCCAGGGCTGGTGTCAGGCAGGAGTCCCCCAGCAGCCCCTTCCCATCCCCAGCACGTTCGCCATCTTGACCAGCGTGCCATGGGTGAGGGGGACAAAAGAGTCTGGAGGCCCTTGCAGTGAAAAGTTTTCTTAGCTGTGGTAAGAAGGAAGCGGTGGGGCTGAGGGAGGGCATGTTTCCCAGGCCTCCAGAGTCTCTGTGCTAATTTATCCTTCCTCTCAAATTGCCTCCAAACTTCAGTAATAAGCACGCTCGTAGTTCACTGATGAAATACATTCTTCCAAAGCAATTTTAAAATAATCGTGGTGTATGCTAAACCTTAAAAAGAAAAGGAAAAAAAAGAAAAGAAAGAAAGAAAAAGAAAACCCTGCAACCAAGTCATCCTAGACGGAGCGGCAACCACAGAATTTCATAATTAGGAAATGCAGTGTCATTTCTGAACGTTATTGCACCTTTGAAAAACGGTATCAAACTGAGGAAGGCATATTTGATACCCGATTGATTTCAGATTCCAAGTCAACTGCAGTAAAATAATGAGCTGCCTCTGTCGTGAACGGCTGACTCCAGCTCAGAGGGTCTGGGAGGGAAGGCATGGAGTGGTACGGGGCCCCAAGGCCTCTGAAATGAAGCTGAGGGGCCACTGCGCTGGGGGGAGCATGCAGGACCCCGACTGCCTCTTGCATTAATGCTTTTGCCCAAAGGGCTATTTTTGAACTCAGGTTTTATTTCAAGGCCCCTTCAATTCTGCTTGCCAACACGGATGCTGGGAATTGGGAGGATCAAAGCCCTGGACTGGAGCTGGCTTGTAGTTCCCCCATCACCCCAGGGCTGGCCCAGGCCCCAGGGGGCATGGGGCGCAGTGTGCACGGTGTGATTTCACTGACCCCCTGCCCTTCGCCATCACCGCCAGGTTCTCTCACCCACTACCCGGTGCTCCACAGCCCATTAGAATTTCATTCATAAAATTAGCCTGTCTAGCACCTGGAAAGGGATGGCCTGTCATTATCGTCAACATCGCCCTCAAAGCCAGAAGGCTTCCAAAGCCTTTCCGACACTGGGCCCCTCAGGCCCTGCTGCGGGGGGCTGCACTGCTTTGTGATGTCGCCAAGTCATGGAGTTACAATGGTTAGAAAAGGCTTCTTTCCCTTCACCACAGATTCGCTTCCTGTTAACTCTCTTTTTTCCCCCACCATGAATATTCATTTTATTTTTTGTTATTTAAATTCAATTAGCCAACATATAGTACATCATTAGTTTTTGATGGAGTGTTCATTAATTCATCAGTTGTGTAGAACACCCAGTGCTCATCACATCACGTGCCCTCCTTAATGCCTGTCACCCAGTTACCCCATCCCCCCCCCACCTCCCCTTCTGCAGCCCTCAGTTTGTTCCCCAGAATCAAGAGTCTCTCATGGTTTATCTCCCTCCCTGATTTCTTCCCTTTCAGCTTTCCCTCCTTTCCGCTGTGATCCTCTGCACTATTTCTATTATTCCACATATGTTCATAGCAGCAGTGTCCACAATAGCCAGACTGTGACAGGAGCTTCCTGTTAACTCTCACCCACATCACAGCTCTTCAGACCTCTGGGGATGGTTCTGAAGCCCACAGCGCATGTGCTGGTACCAGGCCCACACAGCCTCCGGCTCCCAGTGTGGCTCTCCGAATCTGTGGGCTCCCTCTCAAGCCTTGGGTAGATCCCTGGGCACAGCCCTCAGTCAGCGCCCAGTATCCCTCACCCCTTGGATGGGATCCCTGAGATGTGTGCTCTACACCAGTTCCCAGAGTTTCTCCGAAGCTTGCAGCCCAGTTCCCTGCAGTGGGAACCAGCTGGATAACACACCCTTTCCTAGCTGTCTTTCCTTCCTTGCCTCACTTCTCCACACCCCTTCCAGGGTTTTCTGTACTTCCTGAATAAAACACATGCCCCACTCCTTGTCTCGGGGGTCTGTTTCCGGGGAAGCCAACTAAGGCAACGCCCTACTTAAGTTCTCTTCCCCGAGCCAAATATTCCTGGTGCCCTTCTCCTATTCCTCATGCAGCACTGTTTCCAGACCTGTCACAAGGCCTGGCCATGTTCTCACTGGTCATCTCGCTTGCAAAGATCTCTCCCACGGGTTATGCCCGGGACAGGACACAATGCTCCTAGCACATCTAGCCAACACACTTCATGTCCCGGGTTTCCCTTGACCTGGGCACCATACGTCTCTTCTTAGCCTTAAAACGGCATTTGCTTTTTTCATGCTTTTATATCTTGTAATCTCCTTGTTAATGCAAAATTCCTGGTCTTCTGACTTCAACTGCTAATGCACCAGACTTACTTTACTCTGGACTGGGTAAACATGCTCTCTGTGTCTTCATCCAAATACTGAATGTAATTGTGAGATAGGACAGGCTCAGAGACATGGCCCCACCACATATTATATTACTAGAGGCCTTAGATTGGCCACAAGTCCTTAATCCCATCCTGTGGGAACAGTTGACCAGGCAATGACACATGCATCTAATTGATACCATCAGATTCACATTTTCTGTATTAGATCCATGACTATCACAAGACACTTTGCAAAGGCTCTACTGAAAGCTGGGCCTTTTGTCTAAAAGACTAGAATAGCTCCCAGAATCTTTCATCCTGCCCCCTTGTCCTCTCCCCTTCCCGTGCCACATGGTGTCATCTCACTCAAGCTGGGCCAACATGAAAAACATTTCTCATCTTTTGGGTTCCCAGGTTCTGACGTTTCTATAGATTCTCTCTGGCAGGACAGTTGCTGCCAATATAGGAGCTGCCCCAGAGGCTGGAGAGCAGGGCTCAGCAAACTTTTTCAGCAAAGGGACCGAGAGGAAATATTTAGCCACTGCAGGTCACACAATCTCTGTCACAACTATTTGACTGCTGTTCTCATACAAAAGCAGTCATAAAGGATAGACCAAGGGCATGGCTGTGTCCCAATAAAACTTTGGGCACTGAAATTTGAATTTCATATCATGCTCACATGTTGAAAAATATAATCCCATTTTTCTTGGTTACCCCCCCCCCCCAATTTAAAAAATCCATTCTTAGCTCACAGAACATACAGAAAGAGCTGGAGGGCCAGATTCAGCCTGTGGCCATAGTTTGCTGCCCTGCTATAGAGAATGAGAAAAAGCATGAACTCCACGAATGCTCGGAGTCCCATACTTGCAGCTGTGGGATCCGGGGCAAGCCCCTTAGCCTCTGACTCTGCTCAGCTTCCAAAAGGGATACTGTAGGGACTGAGTGAAGGCAAGTCTGTGCTCAGGAGTACAGATGCACAGATGCGAGGTACATCTCCAACCTGCTACCCCAGGCTGGCTCTCCCTCTGCAAACCCTTCATCTCTAAATGCTCAGACCAGAGGCTTGTAATTTATTTCAGAAATTGGCTGGCAATTTATATCCAGTATGCTCCCTGTCTGAAAAGCTGAACACTAGCCTGCAACCCTCTGATTCCCTCTGGCTCCCTGTGAGCTCTCTAAAATCCTGACAGGAGTCCAGCATCTCCAGGAAGACCCAGCACCCTGAGCTGAGCTGGTCTCCACTTCCGGTCTTGTCCACTGAAAGGTGCTTGGGTCTCTTCTTGTCTCCAGTCTCTTATACATTCAAGTTTTATCTACTGCAAGTTGGAGAGATTTCTCCTTGGTAAAGAAAGAAGACAAGTGTGAGCTCTGCTATACTCTGTGCCCCTTCTGCCTGCTGCACACTAGTTGTCACTCTGTCCCCACCATGGTCTTTAGGTGGCTCTACAGCCATTGCCCACCTTAGCCTTCCTGGGATTCATCCTACAGCAGAGCATGGCAGTGCAGTGTGCTCAGATTTGCCCTTGGCCATATGCTCCCTGGGATGGTTACTCATATTTCAACTTGGCTAAGCTACGGGGGCCCAGTTGTTTGGTCAAATACCAGTCTTGATGTCACCAGGAAGGTGGGGTTTTTTTTTTTTTTTTAGATGAAATTAACATTTAGGTCAGTAGACTTTGAGTAAAGCAGATTTGCTTCCTTAATGTATATGGGTCTCATCTAATCAGTTGAAGGCCTTAAGGACAAAGAATGAAGTTCCCCAAAATAGAAGGAATTCTCAAGACTGCAGCCTAAGAACCCAGCCTGAGTTTCTAACCTGCAGCCCTGCAGAATTTGGACTCAAGACAGCAAAATCAACTCTTACCTGAACCTCCAATCTGCTAGCTTGCTTTATGGATTTCAGGACTTTCATGTGAGCCAATTCCTTAAAAAAAAAAAAAAAAAAAAAAAGTGTCTGTGTGTGTGTGTGTCCATCCCATTCATTCTGTTTCTTTGGAGAAAGCTGACTAACACACTCCTCCCCTCTTTGGGGGTGGTTGGAGTCGTTTCTTTATGAGCCTTTTCCACCTTTTTCTTTTGGGTCATTTCTAATCACATAGACAGAATGGCATTGGGAGCCTCCTGGCCCTGTAACCAATGTTATCTTTTAAGGCCTTCAGGGGGTAAGAATCAGCCTTCCACTCTCTGACCCTTTTGGGGTCATGTGGGGATGATGTTACCCATTCCACTCTCAGCTTCTCTTCTCTTGTAGACAGATTCCAGATTCCACGACAAGGGCCACAGCCTTCTGGGGACTTGTTCTCTCCTACCCCAGATAGATTTCTTTGGGTCCCAATTAACCAGTTTTCCTCTTTGCTTTCTCTCCCTTTGGAGATGAAATTGTCAGCAAGGCAAGACAAGACGTTATCTGTTTTTAGCTGCCTGAGACTCAGGCTGATGGCCAGATGGTTGAAGTCTTCCTTCACTCCTGGATCCTGCGTTCATGCCAGCTTTGTGTTAGGTCTGTAAAAAGTACTATCCATACACTCCTAAAATAGGACTCCTGTTGCCCTCTCTACCAGCACCCTCCCTCCCTGCTGGGATTTGCACTCCAGTGAAAACTTGCTATACTCCAATTCCCCTTCTATGATTTCCAGTTTTACTACTATCAAACATATTATATGATATTCCTTCCCATTAATATGTGCATTGCTGAATCCCAGAATCAGAGTATCTCAGGGTGAGAAGTGGGCTTACAGGTCACTAGAACCTAGGACCACATTTTCTCTCTAAAAACTCCATCAAGAGGTTTAAACACCTTCAGTGGCTAGAAACTCACTTTCTGCCACCATGGATGGCCCTGTCCATCTTTTTCTTTCTTTCTTTCTTTTCTTTTTTACAGCTTTATCTTGCCAGGGCGTGGCAGGGATAGAACAGCTACGGAAGCCTGTGGGAGGGCAAGCAGGGTGCTCACAACTAGAACAATTAAGCCAGGTTTTCCAAAATAAGTGTTTTCAAACCCAAAAATGAATAGAGAAGGGGAGAAAAGAATGGAGGGTTCCTTTATGTATGCTTCCCCCATAACAAAATCTGGCCAGGTTTCTACCTGGCAACATCTATGAAATTTATATTCCGTCTTTGTGACACTTTTTTCCACTTTGTCACTCAATCCCTATTTACTGATATCTCTGAGGTCCTACAGATTTTTCCTGGCCCTTTGCACCATTTATTTTAAAGTAAGAATATGGGAGAAGAATTTAGCAAGAATGGTACCATCACATAAAGTCTAATGAAGGGAGAGAAAACTGCAATGAATGAACAGATTTTATCAAATCAAATTAAAACGTTATTTGAAAAATGAAAACTATAGTAAGACAGGTAAGATAATAGTGCTCAAAGTGTTTGTCTTACACAAAAAGATCTGTAATACATTTATAAGAAAAACATAAGCCCTTTAGAGGATATGAACAGAAGAAGAAATTTAAATGGCCAATGAACAAATGAGGAGATGCTTAGATTCTGATCAAAAAGATGATCAGCAAAATGCATGTTCAGGAAAATATCACTTCCCACTCATAGATCTGGCAAATGGTTTTTTGAAAATGATAACATCCAATAATGGCATGGTTGTAGAGAAGTGGAGTTGGAAATATAAACTGGTAATTTTGGATTTTTTTCAGATGTTAATTTTGTAATACTTATGAAGATCAGAATGTAGATGAATTCTGGTCCAGACACCCCCACTCAGAAGACTGTATTCAACAGAAAGATTTGTACACATATGTAAAAAGATGTAAAAATGCTTAATTGTGGCATTGTAACTGTAATGATTATATTAGTGACACCTGAAATAATTAAATTACCAATAAGGGAGAGGTAGAAAAATTATGCCATATTCATACACTGGATGCTATGCAGAAGTAAAAAGAACAAAGAAGATCAATATCCAATGATCTGGAAAGAAGGTTGTCATATATACTAAAAACAAAACATAAACAGTTGCAGACTAAATGTTTCAGACCAGCTGATTCCACTTGTAAAGATATGCCTGCCGAGACACAGACATGGATGTATCTGCATTACCTGGACAAAGTCAAGAAGGACCTGCCCCAAACTGTGTTCACGTTGGGTGGCCAGGCGAAGGCAGGAGAACTCTCCTGTCTAACTTTATGTAACCACACCTACCATCTCAGAATTGGGACTAAAGGACATTTTAATTCTTTATGTTTCCTACACTTTTCAAATAAATGTTAAAAAAAAAATGTTTTACCACAGCATCTGGCACAACACAAGTGTTCAAAGAGAGTAGCTATGATTTTGATAATTATTATGTACTGTGCCTAGTACAGTGTCATTCTTCTGTACCATTTCTGTAGCCAGATGTTGTTTTCCAGACATCCCTCTCTTCTCAGAAGCAGAGGTAAATATCCCATCTATCTCTGAAGACTCTCAGCCTCTGACTTAAGCTGTTGTTTCCCCTTCTCCCTCCCCCAACACCCATAGAGTTGGAATAATTTCTTTTCCAGCGTGAGAAGAAATGGGAAGTAATGGGTGGGATCAGTGACCTTGGTAGGGTCTTCATGCCAGGCCAGAGACATCATTTAGGAAGACAGCTACCCCCCAGACAGGGTATGCCAACACTATCCAAGGCAGCTTTGAAGCCTTAGGACAGCCAACCACTCACCAGTTTGGAATCTTGCTTCTGAGGTGTCACTGGCACTGTCCATTCAGATTCCAGGTGATCAACACGTTCCAGCTTGCCAAGACTGTCTCCATTTTAGCACGAGAAGTTCCACATTCAGGGCATCCCTTTAGTCTCGTGCAAACTGGGGTCGTGGGTCCCATCCTTTTGGACACCTATTATGTCTGGCTCTGTGTTAAGCATTGGGTTTGGGTACAAAGGTGAACAAGAGCCCCTCTCAAACTGCTGGGGGGCCTTTCAATGCTAATGAGGACACACTGGGGAACAACCAGCCCTATCTTGATGGGATTCATCTAGTGGAGGCATGGGCAGCGTGCCCTGGGAGAGAAGCCACAGGGAGACGAACTGCCTTCTGAGATCTGGACCCAATGTTCTCCACGCTATGGGAGGATTCTCATGCTGGTGGCACAATTCCAAAGATTCAGATTCTCTTTCCCTGGTCTGCCCTATGCCATGGTCTTGCCCCCTTCCAGGGCCCTCCTCTGTGGCACCTCCGGACTCTTGGAGAATGGCTCCTCCAGTCAAGCCAACCACTGCCAGGGAGTGAAGAAAAACAAAGGTCAGGCCCTGAGGGCTACTGGAATAGTCCCACATTTCCGGGTCTCTCTCTGAACTAGATACCTTCGAGGGCTACCCTAATGATACTGCCTTAGTAAATTGGTTCCTGAGCTCTGGAATCTCAGCTGGTCCAGCCACTCCATACCCTTTCTTCCCTGGGAGCACAGTTAATTCATTTGCTCTACTTCCCAGGACTTAAGATTGAATTTCTCTAAGTAAGCACAATCATAGCTGTCACCCAGTCCTTGGAGAAACTCTTGCCCTGTGTTTGCTGCCCCTCTCTCTGGCCTTCCTGATTAGCAGGGGTTCTCAGCTCTGCTTTCTCATTTGCAGTCACATGGAGAGTGTTTTAAATACACCAATGCTGCTTCTCCTCCCCACCACCAGACCAATTAAATTTGAATCTCGGGAGAGGGGCCCAGTCATTGGTATGGTTTAAAGACCCTCCCCACCAAATGACTCTAATATTCAGCCAGGGCTGAGCCTACTGGCCTAAACGGTAAACCATCCCACGTGTGGTACATTTAATGCCATAGGGTAATTGTTAGGCACCTTAGCCCCTCCTACCTATTAACTAGCTATCTTTGAATCAAATAGAGCTCGTCTATCAGTTAATTTAGTCATACTATCTGGAGGTAGAAAATATCACACATTTACAACATATATATAGAGAGAAACATACATAAACCTACAGACAGACACAAACAGAGATGTTACAGAGTCCATTCTAAAGTTCTAGTGATGAATCAGGTAAAATAATACAAAGAACACTGGTTATAAAAGAAGTTAGATCCAAATTGTGCTTCTGGCAGATGGAATAAGTTAAGGTGGCCTGGCCTGTGGCAACAGCTTTTTACTAGTATTTGTGGAGAAGACAGTTAAGTTTTTGCATTCACCAAAGTTCCAAATCACCTTTTCTCCTTTTGTTTTCCTTGCCATAAGAATTTCCTCCCTGAAATTCATATTTCAAAGAGGTGACCCAGATAGGAGTTCCCGGAGAAGACCAGCTGGAGCACTTACATCTCAAAGGCATGGGGAAAGAATGCAAGTTGCTGGGGCACCTGGGGGGCTCAGTTGCTAAGCGTCTGCCTTCGGCTCGGGTCATGATCCCAGGGTCCTGGGATCGAGCCCCACATGGGGCTCCCTGCTCTGCAGGCAGCCTGCTTCTCTTCTACTCCCCCTGCTTGTATTCCCTCTCTCGCTGTCTCTTTCTCTGTCAAATAAATAAATAAAATCTTAAATAAATAAATAAATAAATAAATAAATAAATAAATAAATAAATAA
>NW_023270839.1:36651857-36802983 GCF_011800145.1 Mirounga leonina
TAAATAAATAAATAAATAAATAAATAAATAAATAAATAAATAAATAAATAAATAAAAGAATGCAAGTTGCTTCAGGAAGGAATTTTGTTTCTTAAGGCCAGAATTCTTACAATATTTACAAGCCTTTTCAGATAAATAGGGGAATTTCTGAGATTGGCAAAAAGGTAGGTGGACTTTGAATTGTTCTAGAGCTGCATTTCTGGTTTTGCCAAGATTTGTAAGATAAGGACAGTTGCTTTTAATTCTTCAAAGAATTGGGTTGCAGCTTAAATTATGTCAAGGAGCTGATCAGCCTATCAAACCACATTATTTCTATGTTCTGGACTTAGAGCTGTGTGTCTTTGGAATGTCTTAGTAAATCCTTCAAAAAGGCTTCAGAGGTGTCCTCCCTCACCCCCTGGATACATTTAGCTTAGGGGAGAAAAATATTTCTACCAGGCTCTGAATATCAGCTTCCCATTTGGCTGACTTCTGACCACAGAGGTACCTAAAAAAATCCTTTCTCGGGCAGAAACCCGAGACAAAGAGTAAATGTTCCTGGAAATATTAAATAACCTGCCCTGGATATAAGAGGGTATATATAAGGGTATATAAGCCCAAAGAGGGTATAGACCTTACCCTCCCAAGATCCAGAGCCACTCCCAAAGATAACCAGAAGAAAGCAAGACTTTGACAATTCCCCTGAGGTCTGGCAACAGTTTGGTAGGACCCCAGCCACAAATGGAGCTCTGTCCACACATAGATTGTCACAAATGGGGTGCAAACCACATTTCTGTCTGGTCATATTTTGGGGCCCCCAACCTGATCAAAGCCAAATTATCAGTACACAAAACAAGACGAACAAGAAGGTAATGGCTGTCCGTATAGCCAATGGGTCTGAATTTGAAAAGGAAGGGATCACATGAAAATTTTATTTTCCTCTGTTGACTGGGCACTACAGGTAGAAATTCTGGTAAGAACTCTCACCCTTCACTGGCAAAGGATCCCATCCATAGGCTCTATTAGCTGCCATAACTTGGTAAGCTTGTCCATTAATTTTAATTTTAGTTTCCCTTAGCTGTTTAAGGGAACGACATAGAAGTTTACCAGAAAACCCCTCAGAGTTCCATCTATCCTAGATGGGTCCATATGGGAGTGCTCCTTCAAAGGTAAATATGGGGGGCATCTTTAAGGTCATTAACGTGGTAGACTTTTGTTTATGGTCGTGTAGTCTCTTCAGACTATTCAGACAGAGGATAAGTGGAATGAGTATGAAGGTAAAAGAGGATAGAGAAGAACAGTAGGAGTCATGACAGCCTTATAATCTTTTGTTTTAGATACCTCTTGTGTCTTTAATTTTTCATTAGTTTTTGCAATGAATCTTTCAAAAAAAGCTATTTTGAAATCTTAAAGCCTTTGGGAAGCTTATGAATACCAATTAAAATAGGTATCCCATTCTGTCTGTTTAACTCAGGAACCCTTGCTTTCAAGTGCATGTCTTAAATGAATGATCTTGTCTAACTGGAACATTCCCCATGATGGTCATTGTATTTTAGGTTGTTTTAAGATTTTGTTTTTTTGTTGATACTTTCAGCTTCCAGGACCACAGTTCTTAGACATAAAATAAGCAGGTATGACAGAAAATAGCATACTCAACTCTTTAGGATTCAAGGATGACATTTCTTTCACCAAGCCTTTAACTTGGAGCCAAATAATAGCTAAGAGGGATGTACCACAGGGTTGGGGATTGTGTGTTGTTTTACAGTTTACCTTGTACCATGGACATTTTCATGAGGTTGGTGGGTGACCTAGAGTCATTCTAACCCAACCCATGACCAAATTTTATAGGCAGAAGAGAGTGAGACAAGGAAGTTTTACCAGCAGAGAGTAGATTGGTTGTGGCAAGGTTACTTTCCTTTGGGGAGCTTCAGGAGACTCTCAGGAAGAATACCTCACAAGTGCAGACCAGGTAATTCTAGACTGACTGGTTTCAGATTCCATCCCTTCATTTGGGGCCTATCAGCTCTTTTTAAACATTCTTTAGTTGGAATGAGAATGTAATCATTTCCTGGCAGGTGGTCTTGAAGGGAGAGGGAGAATGAGGAGCCCACCCCCCTTAGGGAGGGAAGGACTGAAGCCCAGCTTCACTGATGTCATAGATTTGGCTCAAAGATGTTGTTTACACTGATTAGCTTTGCTACATTTTTGGGTCACCTTCCCTCCCTGGATCTTTCATTCTTGAAGGTAACCATATCACTGTCCCCTCTTTAACCCAAGGCAGGGAAAATGATGAGAATTAATGCCCTTTTTAAGGAGAATTATCAGCAGGGCTATGTTGGTGGGGGCTTCTCATTCCTGGTTTGTTGAGGTCATTCCTCTGGACAAGTAGAAGACGCCAGATCTTGGCCTGCCAGACCCGGAGGCACCAGGCCAGTTCTGAGCTCAGTTTAATTTTACCCACCACGAATCTTTTTCAATGTCGTCCAGCACATTGCAGGCCTTTGATGAATATGAAACAATAACAATAACAAATCATTGTCTTCAACCTGCAAAACTTCTTTCAGCACCAAAGTCACAGCTGGGCCGGGCATTTTTGGAAGGAAGTCCTACTTAGCTCCTTGTCCTCCAAGCGCCCCACCCAGGGTTAGAGAGACCCCAGACTACAATGAGTAGGGACCATAGCCTCAGCCCACACTGAATGGGGTTTATGCCCCTGCCAAATGGAGTCGGGGGTCCAGGGAGGAGTCAGGAGAAAGAGGCACAGCAGTGGCCCCAGGGGCTACTGCTCATGACTGGAGCCTCTTATTCCCACACTCAGTCGGCGAAACCCACCACCATCAGCCAGAACGCCTCCTTCTGCCCAGCTGCCATTTTGCCCGGGTTCCCCTGCCATCCAGGAGTACCTTGTTCTATCAGCAAAGTCAGCCACCACTGGGGGTGGGGCGATGGCTTTTATTTTCTTCTTAAAGGTTAACCTGAAAAAAGTCCTGTTTGGCTGCTGATGGCAACATGTTTTATCTTAGATGCCACTCCTCTGTGTGTAGATCTTCAAATCAAGAAAAACCATCACCCATCGCCAGTGAAAGTACCCCATCACTGTGCTGTGTTTCTTTCTTCCTCTGTGCTCTGGAGGATAAAAGATAGAAGAAATAATCCAAGAAGGGAGATTAAAAAATAAAAGTTTCAGAAGAGGCAGTGAGAGAAACCAATGTTCAGAAGATGAAAAATGGAAGAACATGTCACAAAAAGCAGAGAGAAAAAAAAAAAGTCCAGTGCCCTAAGGCATCCATGGTATGTAGTGGATTTGCTTCTCTCCTCTGCATCCAGAGTGGTCCTCATTACGAACGATCCTTGGCAGAGTTGAGAAAATTGTCACTCAGATCATTTTTCTGTGTTCTGGGGTTTCCAAGAGGAACACTGGTGGAGGAGGGCTGCATGAACACATCGAAATAAGCAAATGGGGCTCATGAACAGAAGACAGACCCACGGCTTCCCACGAAGGAGCGGCACCCTTGCATGCCACAGGACGGAAGTGAGGATAACAATTATGTAATTACTGCCACGTTAATACATATAATAATTTATGTAGTTTTAGGTTTCCTCTGTTTCTCCACTAGACCAGAAACTCCATGGAGAAAACAGCCTTGTTCACTGCAAATCCCCCCAGTACCCAGGCCAGTACTGGGAATGTAGGAAGTGCTCAGTAGACGCTTGTCAATGGGGACACAGGATGGTCTGGCATCAGTGGATCTGAGGCACACCCAGGATGGTTGGTGTTGCTCAACGGAGGGACCCAGCTAAACCCATTTTACAGATGCAAGAATGAGGCCAGATCTAAAGCCTGTCTGTCGTCCCCAACCAGCCTATGAGCCCCTTGTCAATGGTGACATAGCTTAGTCATGCCGCAAACCCCAAACCCTACCAGACCTGGAAGCAGGAACCTGTCCAGGTCCCTTGTCCCCCTGACCTGCAGGGGGACAAGCAGTGTGGGTGCCGAGGGCATGGGGGTGTGAGGAGGAGTCCAGAGAGAGGGGGTGCTGTAGGTGTCCTCACCACAAGCTCAAATGGGGGTGAATGAGGGGGAAAGCACAACAGCAAAGCCGACACCAGGGCAAAGCCTCCTGAATAGTTTGAAGCGTAAGAGGAATTTCTGGCCCCTTTGGCCCTGTCATGAGACCCTAATAGTTTTCTTTATGCAGACCTTACGTTTGAGGCACTGCAGAGACAGTGCTGTGGGTGGGCACGGGAGCTGAGGGGGGCGGTTACGGTGTTACCACCATGATGCCCATATTGCCCAGTCCTCTGGACGGCCAGTCCTAGAAACTGAGAAACCTGGGGTTTGGTTGAAGGAAAGCGTGTCGGCAAAGGTGAGGTGTCCCACAGACACCCCAGTGCGAGGGAGCACAACACAGGTGGGAGGGACAGCGAGGGAGGGAGAAGTTCGGTGAGGTCAGAGCCTCATGACTTCAAAACTGACCTGGCCCTGGCCCTGGAAAGGGCATGTGTTAGCCCCGTGGTGAGGACGGATGGGCTGTGGACACCCGCACACACCTCACCTGAGAGGCAGAGCTAGAGACAGGGGACACCTCATGAATGCCAGTCCCCAAGGAGAAGCCCCTCTTCAAGGACCACAGCTGACTGCACACACCAGCCAGACTCACGGATACTGGTCCAGCCCAGTGAGGGAGGCAACAGCATTTCTTCTTCCCTGTTCTACAGATTTGAAAACTGAGGCCCCACAGGGTGAAATAGTCTACTCAAGGTCACCAGGCTAACAGAGAATCTCAGATTCCTAGTGTCACCCCTCCCACGGTATCTCGTTGCCCCTCTGATGCCCGGTGTGGGGCCCTGACGCTCACTCTTGCACTCTCTCCATCTCTCTCCCAGCAAACACTTAGAGAGCCCCGGTGCCCCTCTCTGGCACCGAGCTACCACAAGACCACCCCCTGGCCCATTAGCCGCCACAGTCCTGGGGTGAGGGCAGCATGAGGTCCCTAGTGGATCTCAGCTCACAGCCTTTTGCAGCCTCCCTGACAGGAGCTGGTCCACCCTCCTCTGAGAGCTTGGGGTCACTCATTCTCGACCCAGGGAACTCAGGGCTTGGGGAATGAAGCAGATGGTTCCTCTCCACACACTTTCAGCATGAAGTTGGAAGAACTTGGGTGAGGCATGGCTCTGGGTGTAAAATGTGCAGACACGAACTTGTCAGGGGCATCTTGTCTCATGGGCACCAGCATGACCTGACCACCGAGTCCTAAAAGGTGACACAGGGGCTCCATGACCTGGGGATCCCTCAGAAACCAGACCTCAGACTGACTCTAAAGGCGATTCCCTGATGCCCTAGACTCCTCTTGACCGAAGAAGAGTCCTTTGTTTCTGAGGAGCTTATTCTCCTTAAGGGATTGCAGTTGCTGAAAAGCCTTGGAAGTGATGCCTCAGAAGGATGGTGGCTCCCAGGCAGGCAACCCGCTCAGAGTCAGGGGCCACAGCAGCTGTCCCTCATCTTCACCCCATGCCCAACTGGCCAGAGCGATGGGCTCATCTCTGAGGTCATCGTGTCACCACCTACCCCTTCCCCGGTGGCCACGATGACATGCCTCCCCAGCCGTCCCCAGCTTCCGGAACAGAAACAGCTGTGTCCAGTTCACCTTCGGTCTCCACGTTAGCTGGTCCGTAAGCACAGGCGAGATCTCTGTGAAAAGAGGATCATGGGAAGCTTTAGTTCACAAAGAGAAAGGGAGACTAGTAATGGCTCTGTATTTATTGGGTTCTTCCCGCATGCATGGTGCAAAGCCTTCTATTCATTCATTTGCTCCTGACAGCAATGCAGTGATGTGGGTGCTACTATTACCCACATATCTGGATGAGGAGCGTGAGTGAATGATGCACAGACAGGAAGAGCCTGGGCCACGAAGCCCACCCAGGCAGCAGCCCCAAGCCCACATCCCCAGCCACAGGGCTCCGGCACCGCTTTTTCCCTACCCAATAAAGGACGGATTCCCTGGGGTCCGCCTTTTTCCAGAAATAAGCATGACTCTGATTCATTTTAATTTGCCCGGCACACAGTAGGTGTTCTATGACCATCTATGAAAGATTAGTAAATGAATGGCATACCTGTTGATGCGAAAGCGCACCCGGAAGGAGGAAAAAGGCTGTTACATCCAGCCTCTGTCCTGAAACGTGAGCAGCAACGCCTCCCCGCACCGGGGCGCGTGCGTGTTACGTGTGCGTGTGTCTGATCCACAAACACAGGCAAGCACGCGTGCACACACACGGCCACAGCCTCAAATGTGAGAAAACGAATATTAATCACGGCTACGGAAAAATGTTACAGGCTGCTCCATCCCTCAAGATGCGCGTGGAAACCGGTGCCACACTGAAATTCAACATTGCTTCTGCTAATCTTGCTAAGGAGACTAGAGCTAATGACACTGAACCTCTGCTGCATCCGGAGCCTGGCTGGGCCGCAGGAGGTGAAAGCCCAGAGCCTCCGTGTGGGGCTCCTGCCCGCTCGCCCTGCTGCGGCAGCCCACTGAGGCGCTCAGCGTCCCGACAGCGGCTCGCACCTGCAGCACATGCGCAGAGTAGGCACGCGGTCAACGCTCCTTCAGGTCTAGATGCATCTATGCTCCCGCCGTGCGTGTGCGCGCGCGTGCGCGTGCGCGTGGTGCCTGTAAACCCAGAGCCCAAATCAGCCCCTCATTTAAATATTTCCTCCCCGTTCCCCACACTATAGCCACTCATGTCAGATACATATGTCTAAATCTGAGGTTCAGAAAGGGATTGGTAGCCCGTTGGACAGTGCATTATCTCCCTCCCCCTGTTTTCTTTCTTTTTTTTTTTTTTTTTAAGATTTTATTTATTTATTTGAGAGAGAATGAGAGAGAGCACATGAGGGGGGGAGGGTCAGAGGGAGAAGGAGACTCCCTGCCGAGCAGGGAGCCCAATGCGGGACTCGATCCCAGGACTCCAGGATCATGACCTGAGCCGAAGGCAGACGCTTAATGGCTGAGCCACCCAGGCACCCCTAAAATAAATAAATCTTTTTTTTTTTTAAAGATTTTATTTATTTATTCATGACAGACACACAGAGAGAGAGAGAGAGAGAGAGGCAGAGGGAGAAGCAGGCTCCCCGCCGAGCAGGGAGCCCGATGCGGGACTCGATCCCGGGACTCCAGGATCGTGACCTGAGCCGAAGGCAGTCGCTCAACCGACTGAGCCACCCAGGCGCCCTCCCCCCGTTTTCTATAGCACTTAAACCATCCCTTTAAGACTGAATGAGTAAAAACTGGGGACAAGACATCTCTAAAAGCAGAGCCCCAGGAAAGAAAGTTCAGAGAGAGAAGAGGGGAAGGCAGCAGTTTGGGAATGCCCAAAGTGGGCTTCTGCAGGACGGAGCCCACGCAACATCCGCCAGGTAACAGGGCCCCGGAGTGCCCTCGGCCCCTCCACGCCGAGAGCCTCTCCTACGACCGCAGAAGCCAGCATCCCCTCTCCTCACTACGTCCCATCACTGACGTTCTGGAAACAGAGCTCTTTCCGCTCCCTTTTTAAGAGGTTATAAACGTGAAGCCCATGCCACTCTGAACACGCTCCTAGTTGCTCCATTTTGCTCATTTTCACTAGAGCTTTGCTTCCTGTCCTGAGACTGAAAGGCGAGAAAGAAGCTTAAGGTCACTCCGCCACCCTGTGGCCACGGGGAGAACTGCATTCTTCTCGCGGGACAGCCGCCCAGCTCCTGAACAATGAGGTCTTAAGCCAAATAGAATTTTTTAATCTATTACCGAGATGAGCACCTCCTAAAAGACTCCACGGTAGTTATTAATTAGCCTGGAAATAGCTTGTTTTCATACAATTATCCACAGATGTTCTTGTGGTAAAAGGGACCGGTTTGTCTATTTCTGGGGGCTTTGTTCTACAGAACAGAATGGTTAGAAGCCGCCTCCAGGGCTCGTCCAGTTCATCCTCCTGCCTTAAGGAAGGATGCCCTTCAACCAGTCCAGGAAAAATACATGCTGCCATTTCTGAAGAGTGTCTGGAGGGGATGTCATAATCTCCCCGTAACACACACCCATGTGAAGCTCAAGGATTCCGAAGGTTTTCCCTGGAGTCAAACCCAAATACTTACTGCTGCCAACGCCTGAAAAAAAAAAAAAATACAAGCACTCCCTGTTGAATCAGATTATGTGAGTTCAAGTCCTAGGGCCAGCACTTACTCGTTAATGGGCCTTGTTTTTCTCATCTGTGAGGTGGGAAGGGTAAGAGTCATGCCTTATGGTTGTGGAAGTAGCCAAAGGCATAATATGTGCAAAACATATTGCTGTAAGACACAGAATGCAGTGGAAATGTGGCTCCCGGTTATTCTCAGTAAATGTTGCCAAGTGGCAGAAGTAATTTATACAGGGGCAGGTCGCTCAAAATTAGGCCCTCCAACACAGAGCCAGCAGAAACAAAGAATGGGGCAAGCAGGGCAGGATTGGGAGACATTCATCATATCCTGCAGCTTACAGAGCATGCTGAGAGGGAGCCCACTTAGGGCACCATGAACCACTGACCTGTTCCTGAGAATGTGAAGTCAGGAGTAATCCCCCTCACTCATAAGAGGGCCAACGCAGGAGCAGCACTGGCCAGGGGCAGGGAGGCCCAGGGGCTCTGGGACGCAGAGCCTGCCTTTTTCAGGGAAAACATCTGTTCTGGATTTTCTGGACTTCTGGTTTCAAATATTCCAGTCTGGTGCTCCCAGAAGGACATATGTGTTTGGAGGGGTCTGGCGACTGGCGTTCAGGAGATATAGTCCCCAGAGCCCTGAGATCCAACAGAATTCATCCCTGCAGTGCCCTTTAGAAACAAAGAGACAGAGAAGATTAAAAATCAAAAAACCCTCACTGGGGTTTCTGAAATCCCAGTCCTGCAGTGTAGGGCTCTCACAGTCCCCACCTTCTCCAGGGAGTTGAAGGGTCACCTCTTGAGGGAACCCTGAACCCCAGACTGGACCCAGACTCCTCCGGAGTCTCTGCAGCAGGCCCCCACTGTCTCCTGGGCCCAGGATCGGTAAAGACCCCTACGTGGAGCGCCGGCACAGCTGGTAGCTGGTGCCCTCTAGTGGAAATAGGGGGAAAGACAGCCTGGAGAGATGCAAAGTGAGACTAAGCAAGCCAAGTGAGTTTTTCTTCCAGATTTTCTTTCCTCCGCTTCGGGATCGCCAGCACACATCTGCTTCCACGTTGACTGGCGGGCGGACTCTGGTGCCTCCTACGAATCCAGTCCAGGGAACGGCCTTCAATTCATAACAACTCCCAGAAACCTTGCAAAGTTTTCTGAACAGCCGCTCTCTCCACCTCCAAGAAAAACAATGAAGTTGGGTTTTGGGGAAGCCTTACTTCCTTGATGGGTTTCGCACATGGTTCTCCTGGTTCAGGGAACTTTCGAGTCTGGGCATCCAAGCCGGGCCCAGCCCTTTCAAACAGAGACAGGTCTGAAAAAAGAGACAAATAGTGGCTGTTCTTTTTAAATCGCATCACTTCATTTGCAAAACATTTTGGTCTTTTCTTAGTCCCTTTGAAGTATAAAGTCCATTCTGCAGTGCCCACGCATTCACAGGAACTCGACTCCAGTAATACTTCAAGCAGATGCATTCTGCCCTACTTTGTGGGCATGTACAGAGGTGGGCCTACCTTCTCACCTGAATTAAAAACTGTCATCAAAACAGAATTACTTAAGCACTAAGGGTCATTAATATATGCTTATCAATATAGTTTTGCACAGTTAATTTTTGTGTGGTTTCAGATACTGATGCAAACTACAGGGTGCGAATGTAGATATTTAACAGGAATATTGGGTCAAAACGACAAAATCAAAGACCACTCGGATTTAATTATTAGTTATCTTTTACTTGGCTCCTCTGAGCCGCGAGCATCCTGCCAGATGCTTTGCACATATGATCTTGTGCAATCTCCCCAACACCTCCACGAGACAGGTATTATTATTTCCATGTTATTGTTGAGGAAACTAACAGAGCCTCTCGGCCACTGTGCAGAGGTTCACACCATCTGCTGGAAAAGCCTCTGCTCTCTCCTTCAGCTTTCCTGCCTCCCCTATATGCACCGTATGCACAGGCAGCCATAACCCGCTTCTCCAGCACCTACGCCCACAGGATGCTGACTGGGTGAAAAAAAAGAATTTAAAACACTAGAATCTCAAATCAGAAAGGTCAAATTAAAGGAAATGCTTAAAAGGAAGAGGATGTGGGACATCCACTGAAAGGTTTTCATGCCAAGAGGTCTTTAGAAAAGAAAAGTGGTCTGAAACAGTGTCTCGGATCCAATGACACGAATCCACTCAGAACCACGAAAATCAAAATCAGACTGTGCACAAAACGGTGGTAAGTACTCCTGGAAAGACATAACATCCAAATTTACCAAAAACACGGCTTTTGAATAACAGATTTGAAAACATAAAAAGGGGCGCCTGGGTGGCTGAGTCGGTTAAGCGACTGCCTTCGGCTCAGGTCATGATCCTGGAGTCCCAGGATCGAGTCCCACATCGGGCTCCCTGCTCGGCAGGGAGTCTGCTTCTCCCTCTGACCCTCCCCCCTCTCATGTGCTATCTGTCTCTCATTCTCTCTGTCTCAAATAAATAAATAAAATCTTAAAAAAAAAAAAAAGAAAACATAAAAAGATGCTCCCTGCAAAAGATGACTTTGGCTGTTCTTTGGAGCACTTAACTAAAACATTATAAATAATGTAAAAAAATAACTTAAAATGATTAATTAATCTTAAACTTCACCTTTCCTAAATTAAATGCCTCCAAGTCTAAGGGACCCGGCGGCTGCTTGGTCTGAAAGGAATTTAGTTAGCATTTATAACCTGTCAGTGTAAATATCTTTTCAAGAGACACATATGATTATTTTAATTCAAGAAGCCAATTCAGCGTTTATAAAAGGTAACTAAATCCGTCAGCATGCCCATCCATTTTCTTTCTGCATTAATAAGACTGTGCTTCATAATTTAATTCTGAAGTGTACCATTCAAGTGTGCTTAGATTAATAATAATTATGCACATATTAATATGTAAGCTTACTTTATCACAAGAGAATTAACAGAAGGAAATTTTATTCTCAAATTTCAAGAACAATGACAATTATAAAGTTGTGTTAGACCCAGTTGTTTCTTCCTTACCTCGATGCCTCCCTGGGCCAAATGGCCCCGATAAGCAGAGCCCTAAATGTCTGTGCCCCCAGCTAGTGCAGTGCCTGGCACATGGTAGATGCGCACTAAGTGTTTCATTAATTGACCTGTGCTAACAACTGGGTTGCAGGTTGGATTCCGAGAAAGAGTTCTAAATTTCACCAAGGACAAACGTACCTGCCATTCTTTAAAAGAATGTCAAGCTCATTACAACCAGGGCTTTTTACTCATGGTTCAAACTACTCAGCCCACTAAAGGACTAGAAGGGCTTTCAGAACCAGCGTGTTCCGTTCCCATCAAGGAGACGGGCGAGAGGTGAGGGCATCCTGAGACCCCTGCCTAGGCCTTCCCACTACAGACTGGTGCTCCTCTCTTATCCTGTGCAGCTGGGGCCCAGGGGTTGCCCACATCACAGAAAAGCAGCATCGTCAAGAGAAATAAGAGTATCTCTTCTCTGCCCACGATGGCCACCCCAGCTGTCACAGTCTCAGAGTCGGGCAGTCCAGGAACATGACAAGCCGCACAATGGGCTCTGCCTGATACCAACAGAGGTGAGGTCAGAGTCTCTCCTCCGCAGCAGCTGGGAACAAGGAAAGGGGGCAGATTAAAAAAAAAAAAAAAAAGGAATTTGGGGAAAAGAAGGAAAAATCATAAAGTGGAATCAAATGCAGACATCCCGGATTTGTCTGAGTCACTCCTTAACCATACCCTCCATCCCCGCCCTGTGCTATATGGGATCTCCTGCTTAGATTATCAGCCCCGTGAAGACAAGAGCCATTCTGGAAGTAGATACAGTATTTCTTTATGAAAAGGCACTCCATAGGTTTCTGACACAAGGAAAAAAGATACGGCAAGCTTCCTTAGAGAGAAAATGAGTGGAACATTATCTTTCTCTAGGAGGCCACCTTGTCCCTGTCTGTTTTGACAAAGATGTTGATTCAAAATCAAATGTTTCAAGAAGCAACTAACTGCCCAGAGCTCTGGTCTTCGAATTAATTAATCAAATCAGCCCTAAAATATGTTTGTTTCAAGTATGTGTGTTGTGCTTTATAAGAGGGAGATTTCTGATGGAAGCGTTTAGTGTGTATTCAACAAGGTACATGTAAGGCTGGGCTGCCATATGGAAACGCAAAGCAAGTGCCACCAGAGGTCAAGAGCTTCCTAAACCCGAATCAGATTCCTGTCAGGCCATCCTAGATCCAGAAACATTTCCTTACCCAGAAAACCTCATTACCTTGGATTGCTGAAGTAATTCAAGCCAGGCCTCTGCTCTGTCAATGAAATAAAAAAGTTAGGTAGAGCTAATTAATAGTGTAAAGTGTCACTTAAGTTACTCTCAAGCATTCTCAATTACCTTAGAAGCAGCAATTGACAATCATTTAGTATATGAGATATGAATCAACTTTATCTAATTCATTAAAGTGGGTCCCCCAGAGCCCTGGCCAGACCATACTTTGATAGCCTAGTTTAACTTAGAAAATCATTTGTACCTGAAAACAATAAAATTGACTTTCCTTAGAAATTCCCTTCCACCGAATCTGACTGTATCTTTTTACTATACTTTATAGTATTTCTATCTTCAAGGAAAAGACACCTGCATTGTAGAGAGTAGTGTGCAGTCTGACTTGCTTTCACTGCGCAGGCCCCTGCCCTCCCTAACACTCGGTTCACAGCTCTCTAAAACAAGGGCCTTGTCTCCTGGCTTGTCATCTTCAATGGGCTCAGTCAAACCCAGCTACTTTGTTGGGAGACCATCAAATGTCAAAAATCTCTAATGTCAAAATCTCAAAATGTCAAAAATCTCCTGGGCAAATTAGCTCTCTAGAGGGGAAAATAGATCCATTTTCCCGTCTGGGAGTCTGAGCCTGCGTGCTCAGTGTTTTGGGAGTGTGAGGGGAGAAGGGGAGGCTGGGGCCGGGGGAGGGGATGGTCTGCTTCATCAAAATATTCATTTTTCCTTAACTGCTCCCCATTTTCAGTGTAGCACCCCGAACTGCCCCCACTGGGTCTGGTACCTCAGAATGCAGAAGCTCTGTCAATTTCCCCAGGGTACTAACCACCCCACCCGTCACACCCCTGCACACGTCTCCTTCCTCCCACCTGTGTCCTTCAAAGTTCAGAAGAGGGATGTTAGCTGGTTG
The DNA here is from genome assembly GCF_011800145.1 of Mirounga leonina. Classification (NCBI taxonomy): domain Eukaryota; kingdom Metazoa; phylum Chordata; class Mammalia; order Carnivora; family Phocidae; genus Mirounga; species Mirounga leonina. Next base: position 36,665,164 of record NW_023270839.1, read on the forward strand.
TGGGAGACTGGGGAGATGTGGGGATCTAATTACTCATTTAGGACTTTCAATGAATCCTCCTCTTTTCAATTCCACACCCAAAATATGGCCTCCTTTACTTTTAAGTCTCCCCAGCGTTCTTCACCATGATTCCTACCCCACCCCATCCCCACCAAGCCTTGGGTCGGCTGTATCCAGTTTGCTCAGTCAAATACAGTCAAATTTGTGGACACCTTTTATCAGCTGTCCTCCCCTTGGAGGTCCGTGTCCGTCTCACTGCTGGCATCTGGAGGGAGTGTGGGGAGAAAGCAGATGCATGCATGGGTTCGGCTTTGTTTAAGAGGACATCCTCAGGGTCGGATTCATTCTGTATTTGACCTGGCCCCCTCTCTCCTGTTTTCCCTCCTTGCCTTTTGCTGAGACCCTGAGTTACTCAACATCTGCCCTCTTTCCCGCAGCAGGAAGCCCCCTTGTACAGAAAGTGTCCATAGAGAATGCTCTGCAGCTCTGGCCTGAAAGCCCTTGTGCATTCCGGGTGCAACTCATCCTGGGGTGGGGGTGGGGGTGGGGTGCGTGGGGGGGTCCAACTCACCGAGCTGTGCTAACGTACTTCTTCAGTTCATATATTACCATGAGCATGAGGCCGTGATCTTTCTTTTTCCCTTTCTTTCAAATATGAAATGTTTTGTATATATACAGTGTGAAAAATAATCTTATATAAACACTCAAGCACTTACCACCTGGATTTAACAGATGTCAATATTTTGCCATTTTTGCTCTCCATCCCTTTCACTGTTCACAAACAAGTCACTGTAGACATACCGAAAGCCACCCTTCTCCCATCCCATTCCTTTTCTCACCCACCCTTCCTAGAAATAATCAGTGTCCTGGAGTTGGCATGTGTGATTTTCATGTGCCTGAAATGTCTCACAACTTGTTCTTTTCACTCCACATTTTTTTTAGCTTATGTATGCATGTGTGCGTGAACACACACACGAGTTCATTTCTTACAACTGTCATTTTAGTATTCTTTTTATGTTTTTTTATCCACTACTGATAGACAGTTGTTTCCATATTTTTGTTTTTACTTAAAGTGTTGCAGTAAACATCCTTGTATATTTACTTATTTCCTCTTTGCTTGTTTGAGAGTTTCTCTAGGTTGGATGTTGAGAGTGGAACTGTTTTGTACGCCTGTTCAGCTGTGTGGGTAATGCCAAATTGCTCTCTAAAGCGATTTTATATCCCATCAGCAATGTTTTACTGGGCCCACATTTCCGCATCCCGTGAAACATCAGCTGTGCTCAAACTTGGATTTTCTGTCAATCTGACAGATGCAAAAGGGCATGTCATTATTTCAATTTGCATGTTCCTGATTTCTTTTCAGATTTCCTTTTCAGCGAGTTGTCTGTTCATTGCCTTGGCCCATTTTTCTATTGGGTTGTCTTTTTTCTTACTGCGGTGAGGGAGTTCATCATATATTCTCAATTAATAACCCTTTGTCAGTTATCCTGGTTCCAAATATTCCTTCCTCGTTCGTGGTTTGTCACTTCACTTTCTACTGGTCCTTTCTCTTGCAGAAAATCCTAGCTTCTCAAGACCATAACGATATTCTCTTAATATCAAGTACGTGTGTTGTGCTTTAAAAAAGGGAGATTTCTGACGGAAGTGTTTAGTGTGTGTTCAACAAGGTACGTGTAAGTGTTAAAGTATTACTCGCATCTAGGGCTTTAATATACCTGGTATTTATCTTAGTGTATCGTATGAAAAAGAAAACTTTATATTTTTCCATATGAAGAAATCAATTTCCCAAGCATCCTTTATTGAATAGTCTATTCTTGATGATGGAAATTTTTTGAGGTGAAATTCACATTAACAATGAACCATTTTATTATTATTATTTTTTAATTTTATTTATTTATTTGACAGAGAGAGACACAGCGAGAGAGGGAACACAAGCAGGGGGAGTGGGAGAGGGAGAAGCAGGCTCCCCCAGGACCCTGGGACCATGACCTGAGCCGAAGGCAGACGCTTAACGACTGAGCCACCCAGGCGCCCCAACAATGAACCATTTTAAAGTGTACAATTCAGTGGCTTCTAGTGCACTCACAATGTTGTGCGGCCACGATCGCTCTCTCGTTAGACAACTTTTTCATCACCCCTAGAAGAACATCCCATATTCTTCAAGTAATCACTCTCCATTTCCCCTTTCCCCAGCCCCTAGCAACCACTACTTTGCTTCCTGTCTGTGTGGATTTGCCTATTCTGGATAGTTAATATAAAAGGAATCGTACAAAATGGGACCTTCTGTGTCTGGCTTCTCTGACCTATCAGAGTGCTATGGCGGCGCATCCATTTTGTAGCATGTTTCAATACTTCATTCCTTTTCATGGCTGAACAATTGTCCATTGTATATGTATACCACGATTTGTTTATCCATCCATTCATGACTATTATGAGCAATGCTGCTGTGCTTGACTGAAATTTAATGCACCTCTGAGGATAAAGGAGTCTGAATATGCAAAGCACTGGGGCACCTGGCTGGTCAGTTGGTTGAATTTGGCTCAGGTCATGATCTCACCCCACGTCAGGCTCCAAGCTCAATGTGGAATTTGCTTGAGATTCTCTCTTCCTGACCTTCCCCTGCTCTCTCTCTCTCTCTAAAATAAATCAATAAATCTTTTAAAATAAAGACTACATAAAGCACTTACAATTGTGCCTGAAACTTATATAGTAAGAATGTTTTATTTACTATCCTTATTATTCTTATTATATTACATATTTCCATATATGTATGGTTCTGTTATTAGTCTATCTTGTTACATATACCTATCTATTTCTCCAAAAATATTACATCATTTTCATTAAAACTACAGGTTATGTAGTAAGCTTTGAAATATGAAAGAAAAAAAACATACCTTCCACTTGATCTTGTTCCTCAAATTGATTTGACAGTTCTTGGCCTTTCAATTTCCATGTGAATGTTTGGAACAATCTTTCAAGCTCCACAAAAAAAATACTTCATAGAGGGGTGCCTGGGTGGCTCAGATGGTTAAGCATCTGCCTTCAGCTCAGGTCATGATCCCAGGGTCCTGGGATGGAGCACCGCATCAGGCTCCTGGCTCAGCGGGGAGCCTGCTTCTCCCTCTCCCTCTGCCTCTCTCCCTGCTCATGCTCTCTCTCTCTCTCTGTGCATCTCTGTGTCTCAAATGAATAAATAAAATCTTTAAAAAAAAATACTTCATGGAATCTTGATTAGAATTGCACGGGATTTATACATGAGTTTGAACATGATTATTCTTTAATGAGTCTTACCACTCATGAACATTGTATAACTTCCCATCTAAGAAAATTTAAGCTTTATTTCAATACGGTTTTATAATTTTCTCCGTGTCTTGCAAAGTTCTGATAAACTTCTTATGCACCTTTGTTGCTATTTAAAGCAGTATTTTAAAGTTTATCTATTCTTTGTTACCATTACTTTATATTTTATTCCTTCTGAGTTCAACTTCCTTTTTCCTGAAGGTCATCCTTTAGTGATTTTTTTTAAAAAAAGATCTGAAAGTGGAAATACTTTTTTCTTTCTGAAAAGGGTTATTTAACCCATACTCTTCAGTGATAATTTTGCTGATTAAACACAACTCTGCAGACAGTTGGTTTTCTCTCAAAAATGTGTAAATATTCCATTGTCTCCTACGTGCTATTATGTTGCGAATTCTCTTGTCAGTCTAATTGTTGATTCTTTGCCACTAATCTGTTTTTTTCTGCTTTTCTCTTTGTGTTTGCACTGCTATCGTTTCAAACCAATGTATGTTATGTCTGGATTTTTTTTTTTTAATACTACTCTGGCCTCACTTCGTTTCCTGTATCTATCATATCTTTCATAAATTCTGGAATATATCAACAATTTCTTTATTCTCTCCTTCTGGACTTGGATTAGAAGTATGTTGGATTTCTCTTTTGTATTTTCTATGTCGCTTATTTATATTTTCCATCTCTTGATTTCTACTGTGTTCCAGGATATGTACTGAGTCAATTCTATTTCCCAGTTCACTAATTCTTACCTCAGCTATGTTTAATTTACTGTTGTGGTTTTTCATTGACTTTTTATTTCAATGATATTTTCTATCTCTAGAAGATCCACTTAGTTCTTATTCAAATTTGCCTCTTCTGTTTGTATAGTATCTCATTTTAAATACTTTTTAAGTATATCTAACATTTTTTATTGGATATTTCTTAATTTTTTGGCAGTCTAATCCTAGCAGTGACCTACCCTCTTTCTGATTTGGCAAATTAACCCACAGGGCTAACATTTATAATCCTCTATCCAAAGCAAGGTCTCCAACAATATTTCAGGTGATAGGGCTAGCCAGCAGGAGAATCTTCTGAATGGAAGATTGTCTTAGTCTATTTTGGCCTGCTATAACAAAAATTCCATAAATTGGGTGGCTTATAAGCAACAAACATTTCTCACCGTTCTGGAGTCTGGGAAGTCCAAGATGATGATGCTAGATTTGGTGTCTGGTGAGAACCTGTTTCTTCATAGACAAAATGGTGCCTACTCTGTCCTTAAATGGTGGATGGGTATGAGGGCTCTCTCAGGTTGTCTTTTTTTAAAATCAACTCTTTAAAAAAAAAAATATTTAAGCAATCTCTACAGCCAACGTGGGGATTGAACTCACAACCCTGAGATCAAGAGTCACATCTTCTTCCAACTGAGCCAGCCAGGCATTTCAGGGTCTCTTTCATAAAGGCATTAATCTCCTTCATGAGGGCCCCATCCTCATAACTTAATCACTTCCTAAAGGCCCCACCCCCTATTCATCACCTTGGGGGTTACAATGTTGACATATGAATTTTGGGGGAACATAAACATTCAGTCCACTGTAGTGATATCTTACAGAGAGCCTAGGTTGGTCTGGTGTGGCATGATGTGAGCTATGACTCCATCAAATATTGCCTGGATCCTTGGACAACTAAAGGGCACTGCTGAGGGTGTGTCTCTGAGGAAGAAAAGCAGGATTCTATCTTCAGAGCAATAGCCTGGCTCCAGACATGGTCATTCCTCCTCACAGGTCATGTAAAGGCTCTCTTTTGGCACCGAGTTACCTGCACTCTCCGCCCATCCAGACTATGCTCATGTGCAAGGACTAGCAACAGTATCTCAAACTTCTTCTTTTTCTGTTAAAGGCTTTGTGATTTAAAAAAACAAAACAAAACAAAAAAAAACCCTTCCTGATCACTCAAAATATATATTTAATATCTATGGGGATTTTGTGAGAAAGGGAATAAAAACTTTAACACAACTCACACTTCAAAATAACAATTATAAACTTACTGTTTTATCAATAACTAAAATTTGTAACAGTCACAAAAAGGTAGATCTGGTCCAAAGATCTTGTTTTCAAATGAAGAAACTGAGGCTGAGGGAGGCAAAAGGATTTTTGGGGGGTCTTCTGATTTCTAAATTTATAGTACCACACAAATTCACTCTTGCTTTTAGTAAGAGCCTTTTGGCTAAGATCAAGCATAGTAAGATTGATCAAAGGGATAACTCAACAATTTTTTGTGTAAGTAAGTTATAAGTGGAATAAAGTAGAATAATGGGGACATTATATTGTATATAATGGGGACAGTATATAATGGGGACAAATAAAATTACCCCATTACAACAATGGGGTAATTTTATTTAAGTAGTTAATAGGTTGGGATACTTATTACTAGCAGGACAGCAGAAGAAAATATGGAATTGTCCAAGTTCCACTCTGCCTTATTTCGTTCCTGCAGTGTACTATATCTGGTTCAGCTCAGTGTTAGTTCAGTGTACCATCTGAGAGGGACATGGGTAAACTGTTTGTTGATGACTTGAAGTTATGTCTAATCAGGGATCGTAGAGAGAAAAAGATGAGAACTTGAAGACTTACATGCTTTATTGAATGAATGGTAGGACATGAGACCAACCCTTAATTCCATTATGCAGTGCTCCCATATATAGGCTTCCATATATAGAAAAAGCCATTCTTACTCTGATGGCCCCAAGTATTTGGGACTGAGTTCAATAGGTGGAAGCCACAGGAAAACAGCTTCATGCTGAATATAAGGACCTTCCAACCAGGGACTATTATAATTATATGAATATGAAATTCTATGAATTTAAGTACAATTAAAACAACGGCCCCTGAATGTTTTCTCCCCAAAAAAGGATATTAATCAATTTGACATAAAAATAAGCACTATTGGTGCTTCTAAAAGAGCTGCATTCAACACCGACTGAGTCATTAATTTTAGGTAGAATGGGCAATATATTCTTATTCGCCAGTGTAAGTCATGGGTAATCACTCTTAATGGCCCTTACAAAACTGTTTTCAATAGTATCCATTCACCATCTGGATTGTAATAATAGTCATGCAAGATTTCCACTCTATTCATTTGGGGTCAACTCAAAAGAAGCACTTTCTAGATCTTTAAACTTTAACCATAGGAATCTTTAACATGGGCAAGGAACTGTTTCCTGCAATGTATTTGTGGTCAATAATTCCACATGTATTAAAATGTCATGAAGACCTTACAACTATTTCAGAATCTCTCAGAAGTATGACTCTCTAAATCTACTACTGACATAACACAGTTACTGATACTCAAATGACTGCAGAGTCTAGGAAATCTTTATTTTAAAAAAATTAAGAATTCTGCTAATCCTCTATTCATGACACACACACCCTTTTTCTTAAACTATTTTTGAAAGTGTAAATCAACCTGAATTGAATGAAATAGGGAAGATTTGATCAGAAGTGTCACAGTAGGTTAAGAATCTTTAACAGCACTCCATAGGGAAGGGAAGTGGGCCCTGTTCAAATGTGGCTTCTTAATTTAAACCATCAATAAGTGCTTGTTTAACTGATTTGCAGCAGAATCCTCTGATGAAGCTAAAATGTTGTAGCTTCCATTCAAATTGCAATCTTCAAACACCTGCTCATTTGTTACATTACTACTCTATCATATGATGTACTATGCTTTAAAATATCATTTCTTCCTTGGTAAGCCCCTATCTAATTGTGATAAAGTATGTATCTTGGGCATTTTTCTCTGCTTCTGATATCAGTAGAACTCTCTAATGGTTTGAATATGGCCGAAGACCCTGCATTTGGTTCTTCGTTCCAGCTGTACGTTAGAAAAGAGGCAAGTTTTATGTCTTGTACCCAAAGTTTTTACTTCCTAATTTTTGCACCTCAAAAGGTATCTTTGCTAGTAAACTGCTATAATAATATTAGACCACACATAACAATTCTCTAGGAAAAAATAAATTTAGACAAAGGGCCAGTTTAGATTTTGAATGTTACTATGGGAAATACTTGTGTCACGGTTAGACCTAAAACACAGACGAGGAGAAAATACATAAATAATTTTGGGATAAGGCTGTGAGGTTCTAAAATAAATCCAAGAAGCTAACATTGGCCATGTTCATTCAAAACTGACCCAAGTATCCTTGTTTCCAGGAAGAGGTGGAGATAAAAAAGGGAGGTTGGTAGGTGTTGGATCTTAATTTTAACTCCTATCTCACCATAAGATCTTGGGTAAATCATCTAGTGTCTTGTTTCTGTTCCATCTGTAAGATTCATTATATAGTATATCAAGATTGTTGGACTTGTTCTGTAAAGGGTCAGATAGTAACTATTTTAGGATATGTCAGCCATATTGCTTCTGTCACAGCTACTCAACTCTGCCACTGTAGAGTGGGAACTACCATAACCAAGATAAATGAATGGGTGTTGTGTTTATTTACAAGAACAGATATTTTTTGGCCCCTGGGTTATAGTATGCCAAATACCAGTATAAAATCTACTTAATGAAGAGAATTTAATAATGGAAATGTACTGTAAAAAGAAATAAAATGATAGATAAGAAAGGAAAAAAGATGTATAAAGCTTAAATGATGACAAAGGAGGAAAGTAGTTTGAGAAAAAAACGGAATTATAAGATAAACTTTTTTAAAAAGATTTTATTTATTAGAGAGGGAGAGAGATTGCACACAAGTGCGGGGGCGGGGAGGGGGAGAGGGGCAGGAGGAGAGAAAGAAACCGACTCCCTCATGAGCAGGGAGCCGGACACGGGCTGAAGGCAGACATTTAACTGACTGAGCTATCCAGGCACCCAAGGTAAATGTTTTCTACAAAAACAAACAAATCCAAAGACCAAGATCTGAAATCTATTTTTAATGAAAATTATTTATCATGGAATTTAAACTGCCCCTGGGAAACTTTAAGCACTATAGTCAATCTCTGAAGAAACCATTTGGTTCTTCAAGTTAAAAAAAAATACTGAGAGCTGAATCCTCTTTGTGAAGTGTTCACTATTATCCTAGTGGATACTATCAAGGCAGAGGATCATGTTAGCTTATTTCATTACTATTCGAATTATTTTCCCACTAGAGGTCAATTCTAAAAACTTTTCATCCACCAGATACTTACTTACTTAATATACAAGGGGGGGGGGCAGAAATCATGACTTTGTTCTAATTTGTATTTTTTTCTCCATAGTTTTCACAAATCTTTATGATGCACCAACCTATGGTAATATTTCAGTCTCCTGTATGTCAACATCAATTACTCTGAACATTTTATCAGAACAATTTTCCAGTATAACTGTAAAATGGAACACTGGCATGGTCCGAAGTAGAAGAAAATTCAGTTGCTCCTCCTATAGTTTAGGTTTTTTTCTAAAATTTGGGAAGCAACTTTAATAAATTGATAATTTTAAGGGTATACAGATCTACAATCTCTTATCTGAAACCCTTTGACCAGATGTGATTCAGAATACAAAGCTTTTTAAATTGCAGAAAGGCAAAATATGCTTCATACACCACATAGCTTCTACACCTCCAAAGAAGTCTGGAGCAGTACCCCATAACTGAATATATTAATTTTGCTACAGCCCAACTCATTTATACCAAAAATAATAAATGCCAAAATTAGCCAAATGTCAGTTCAGATTTTTCTGTCAAATGTGTTTACTTCAAATTTATGAAAAACTTTTTAGTTTTCTGGGCTTTTTTGAATTTTGGTAAGGGATGGTGGGTCTATGTAAAAACAAAACAAAACAAACCCAAAAGGCCTTTCTAAAGGCTTTTTCAGATCTAAGAGACCCACTATGTTGACTATTTGAATGATAGAGCCTTGTAACTCAAGATACTTTCAAGCATGAATTCAAGAATAAGCCTAAATTCTTCCACTGTAGGCACAATTACCAAGAGAAATGTGCTCCCCCTCTGCTCCGGTGAGTTTCCCTTTCTTTTCAGAACCAACACATATGCGCAGTGAACCCACTTTCATCAGTACTAGAGGACTTTCTGGCACTAATTCTCAACCAAAAGGACTTGTGCCTCGAAGAAGATCGTTTTCTCCCCAGTAAAAAGATGGTTCTTGTAGCTCTGTCACTAATTGTATCTCTATATTTTAACCGGCATAGATATTTGTAGAACTCTTCTTTAATTATTTTAAGACCAGAGCATTAATCTTTAGTCCTGGCTGTGTGCCTTAGAAATGCATGTGGAACACTTAAAAATACAGCTAGAGGTAACACCAGATCAACACAGAGGCCTTAAAGCACAAAACAAAACAAGACAAACAAACGAACAAAAAAACCCAAAAAAATAAAACAAAAAACTGAAAAGATAGTGTCCTCCCTCAAACGTAATTCAAAATCATGAAACACATGTAAGTAAATCCATCCTAGATCAGATTTTTCGTATGAAACTTTGGTCTACACATCTTCTGATATTTTGTTCATTCTTATTTCGATGCCCCTGCTTTGCTACAGTCCACATCATGCACCTGTTCTTCTTATTGCATAATACAGTACTGGAAGCGCCTTCAGATTTGTAGTGTGATCTCCCAGTAGAGGGACTGGGGGGAGGGAAGGGGAGAGAAACAGACTTGGTGGAAGCCTCCCAGACTACCATGCAGTCTAAGAAAGGTTCTGCAAGGCCACAGTCAGCTATCAGAGCAATTCCTGTCTCCAGGAATGGGCCTGCCCTAGTATCCTTGCCATACACCATCAGTGACGGAGAGAAACCATGGAAAGCATAACCCAGTGCAAAAGCAGCCAAGGATTTCAAAGTGTGGGAGCAGGGCCCTTGTCAAATACATCCCCTTGCACTGGAGACCTCAGTACCCCCCAGCAAAGCCTTTCCCTAACTAGCATTTTTTAAGTGCTCCATTACTATTAATTTAAGTCCCCACTATTACAGGATTGGGAAAGGAAAAGGGAAAGACATAGAAAGGAAAGGTAAGTGTTATCTGAATATTTAACACAAACCCACAGTCTTCACACTTGTAAACAATGCATCAAATATTTTATTTCTCTCAGTAGTTCATAAGCAAATAATTAACTCTCAAAGCATTTTTAAAAACACAAAAGACACTATACTTTACCAATGAATTATTTCTGTCCCAGGGGATTAAATCAAATTAAAATGTCACAAACATTTGAAAGTTTATTTTTAAGCCAACTGAGATGATGAATTTATATATTTCTATAAAAATTTTTTAGTTCAATGTTTTGTACATGCCATCAGTACAATATGGTTTCTTAAATATTTAGGACATCGTCAATAGCTGTGATTCCTATGAAATATATAATCAGATATCTCAAATTCCTGATTAAGTCAGCTTTAAAGACACAAAACTAACACATTTGCTATGAAATTCTGTTTATGATACTCCCTGTAATAAGTTGTGATTAACGAATGATACAGAAATTGTTTAAGGCTAGAAGTTTTATATATGACATGTTCCTTCACAGAAAAATAAATGATGTTGAAAAGGCAAAGCCCACCATAACTGTATCATAGATCAAATATTTAGGGTATCAGTTATTATATCCTCCTTTTGGAGTCTACAGTAATTATTAACTAGGAAAAATTTAGAAAGTTTTAAGGCTGGTCTTAAAAAACATCAATAAAAATAGTAGAAGCCTGACCACCTATCAACAAAAACAGAGCAAACCAGGTATGTCCACATCTTCATTTACATCATTAATTCAGTGATTTGAAATAAATGTCATGTTAAAATCCATGAGTGAATGTAAAGATTCATTCAAGGTATATACTTCTGAGCATTTTTAAAAAAGCTTTTATAGGCAGTATATCTCTGATCAGCATAAGTGAGATGTGGAAAGGACAAAAATAATGCTGTACTGAATGGATTCTCATAAGTTTGCTCCCTCAAAGGACATGCTTACCAGGTATTTTCCACAATGTTGTTATATATGCTTTATTTTATTTATATATAAAATAACTAGAGATTTTTCATTCTTCCTAATAAGTATTTAAAATACATTTCTAGGTATGCAATAGGATTAAGTATTAGTTTATGATGCGCTTAAAAATCTTTCAACTTATAAAAAAACAATTTCTAGAAATATAAAAATACTGAGCTTTTCATATTTGAGTCTTGAAAAACATAAAGTACAATATTTCCATGTATCAGCAAGTTATAATTGTGCCACTTAAGTTCCTCTCAAAGGAGCATGTAAATAATTTCAAAAGTTTTATGAAGGCTACATTACAGAGCACAGACCACAGATATTTGTAGATTTGATTTTCCATATGTTTTTATATCCTAATGCAAGGAAGAAAAATAAGCAGCAAAGTAAAACATGTTTTTATTAGGAGAAAAATAACATTTTCATGAAAAGAAAATAGAAAACATGTCATCTCTCCCTTTAGTGGCTTTTCTTCAGTCAGTTATCTGATTTACCAAAAATATGACCTCAGTTATTGAACAAATTACCTTTAAATAAAATATCCAATACCTGTCCAAAGGTTTGTCCAAACCTCCTAAAGAACACTAGTCATTCTAAGCTCTTCTCTTATTCTTCAGCAAAAACTTTAATTAAAAACAGGTCCATTGCCCTTTGCTTCACAACTTTAACATTAATGGAAATTTCACTCTGAGTTTCAAGTGATATTTCTTTGAGGGCCTGACCCATTTAGGTGGCAGTGTAGAAGTGAGTTGCTGACGTACAGATGGTTACAAAATTAGAGTCAAACCTAAAGGGGAAAACATGGAAAATCCAATACTCACGATCCTAGAAAAAAAATTCTAAAACTAAAGGATTGCTTGAAAAATTCTCTTTAGCAAGATAAAGAAGAGTGATTTATAGACAAGACCGACTGGTTGGTTTTTCTCCCAGTAGCAGCCCCCTGGGATCTGTGATTAAAATGGTATTTGGGGCCTGAGAAGTTTCAGTGATGATTGCTTCATCAATTTTTGCTGGTGTCTCATTGACCGTGCGTCATCAATGGCATTATATACTTTCTGTAAAATAAAATATTTACTATGAATGGTAAAGACAAGTACAGGCTCATGTGGAGGAGAAAGGCATGAAAGTAAGAGCTGAATGAAGCTCTCCACACAGGTCCAACAGTGAAGGACAAGAACACACAGTCTTTACGGGTTGTGCAAAATAAGACCCTTCTGCACGTAAGCCCACAGTATATTATTTTAAGCTCACCTATCCAACCAGATAAAACCGGAAAATCTTTTAGGAGAAATAATGGGTATTATTATAACAGATTTTTTAAAAAATCTTGCAGCTCAAAAAACTAAAGGGGCATTCTTTAAAGTAAATTGTTTACCTCTGCTGTGGTGGTGTCCTGCAGGTAAATGTTCCGACAGTCATGACTGGCACTGTCTTTTTTGTGGAACAGACCCCGCTCCTGTTTCAAAAGAAACAAAGACAGAAAAGAAATTATTCTGGGGAACAAAAAAAACCCATATCCTTTAATTGGATGCTTAAATGTCAATTCTATTTTATAACCTACAGACTAACCAAATATCCATATTCAGGTATGATAAGAACTAAATCATTTTGGTACAAGGATAGTGGTTCCATATGTGAGCTGTTAGAATTTATGAAATTGGATGAGTACACGTCTATCTGGATAAAATAATGGCTTTCTACAGGCTATGATAAATAGCCTACAGAAACACCACCTGATAACTCACCACATCTGACAAATCAAAAAACCCTTCCTTCATTTCCTTGGCTGATAGATAAAATTCTTATATAATGTAAAACACATTGAGTCAGTTCTCACCACTGATGTGAAAGAAAAGTGATAACTGAATATATATGCAGAGTGACAGAATCTTCTCTGGTTTGAAAACCATGTTTCATATATCAAGGGGCTCTTTCAATTTTGACGTTCTACAATGAGATAAAGCTGAAATGCAAAATGGTATTGTTTCACAGTTTCTTTTATTTGTAAACTTCTATGAAAAGAAAACATAAATTAAAGGGTAATAGTACCTGCATCTCTAACTATTAAATTTTATGATAAATGTTTTTCAGATAGTTTCAGTAATAGAGATAATATCATTATTGTTTAGGAGAAAATACATACTCCAGGAATTACCATCCTCAGAATGACAATTTGTAGTTTTTTTGTTTTTTGTTTTTTATTTGACAGAGAGAGAGCACGAGTAGGCAGAGCAGGAAGGCAGAGGAAGAGGGAGAAGCAGGCTCCCCGCAGAGCAGGGAGTCCGATGTGGGGCTCGATCCCAGAACCCTGGGACCATGACCTGAGCCGAAGGCAGACGCTTAACCAACTGAGCCACCCAGGCGCCCCACAATTTGTAGTTTTTTTTAAAGGGGTGAAAATAAATTTATAATATATCATATATGAGAAAAATGATACATTTCAAAGTAAAGTGGGCCTGAGAACTAAGCAAAGGGTTGGGGTATCATTTCTTCTAATTACTTGCTATGTAATTAAAAGTTCTTCTTTAGAAAATGATGGGAAGGAAGAGTACTATCATCTACTTAAATTGTATTAGTATCCTGTAAGTGCCAAATATGATAAAACATGAGTGTTTTAGATATAATATTTATAATAATCTCCTAAAAGCCAAAAAAAGGGAATGTTCCAAAAAGCATCTAAGATTACAGCAAAATATTCCTATGAAGTAAAAAAACAAACAAACAAAAAAACTGTATTTACTAATGCTTTATTCTACCAAAAAAGGAAGCATCAACATCCTAATTTTTTCACTGGACACTCAACACAATCAAGGACTGTAAAAAAATACAGTACAGAAATAAATTGATTATACATCTTTCCTTGTATTTCACCATATTATAGTAACAGTAATATAATCATCATCATAGTGATGATCCTTCAAACACTGTGTAGTTAACAGTAAGACAGCCAGAAAGCACTGGTATCCAATCGTTTAACAAAATCTTGGTTCTAAACATGTGATTCATGTTTTCTTACCTTGACTGAAATTTTTAGCAGGTTTCCATGGACACTGGGAGGAAGTACAAAATCTTCAAATGGACACTGCCAGTCTATGGACATATGGCCGAGGATTTCAACTTCACTTATACACAACACTCGCCTATTTTGCAAAAATAAACAAAAACACTCAGGTAGTCATAAACATGGTTAATTATTCTAATATTTCGCTCTGCTGGATGTCATAGGCAGTACTTACTCAGTAAACAATATAACCTGGCACTAAAAAAAAAAAAAAGTATGCTTCACATTAAAAAAAAATCTAGGTAACTGTCAAAAAGCAAATACGGCACCTACCAACTAACACAGCAGACTTTCAAAAATTCCTTCTGCAAATCTTGCAAAATTCAGAAAAGTGTCTTTTTTTTTTAACTGACTGTAAAACTGAAATCATCTTTGAAACACATAAGGAATAGGCTGTACTCTCATCTGGAAGCAATAAAGGCAGAAGCCCCTGAAAATGTTTTACTTGGAAAATTATTAATTGCTCTTTACTGTCAATCATTTATGCCTTCCAGTCAAGAAAGAATGTGTGGGAAATGTCACAAACCTCAAATGTCAGCAAAGATTCACTTTAGGCCTACTAATAAATATCAGGTTTGAACACTTTAACAGTAACGTACTGTATCACAGAGTGAGTATCCCATTTTACTCAATAGCAAAAAAAGATGGAGGAGGAGGAGGAGGGGAAGAAGAAGAAGAAGAAGAAAAGAAAAATCATCCTTAAAAAAGGAAAAAGAATCCTTAAAAGACATCCACATTGATTTCCCAGTGTGTGATTCAAATTACTGATATAACCATACTTGATTCTGAAGTTTCTATTATAGAAAGCATAACTAGAAAAGTAGAGGAACTGTTAATTCTACAAATATCCAGCGTGCTGGAGAAACAAGAAGGTAGGATTTCTGCTTGAGAGGCACTCCTAGGTTAGAAGGGAAATAAACATGTGAATGTATCTGACAGCACAGTGAGATGAGTGCAGAAGCAGAATGTGAGGAAAATTCTTCAGCAGCACCAGAAAAAGGGACTGATTATGTGGGTAAAGTATGTGGTATAAGAGCGGACTCTTGAAAGAAAGTTCTCCAGGTGGGAAAGGGCAGAGATAGTCCAGACAAAGGGAACAGAGCATTGACATAAAGAGGAGTATAAGGGAAGGTTTATTTGATGAATGTAGAGGTCTGTAGCTGGAATACTAGATCTACACAGAGGTGAGAAAATTAGCTTAGTGTCCAGATCTTGAAGTTTTTTTGTGGGTATTTTTGTTGTTGTTGTTGTTGCAATTTTAGTAAATTTTGACTTAAATCTATAGGCAATGGGAAATTTCACGATCAAGTTTCCTATTTTAGAGTCATGGCCCTAGGAAGGAGAGGTGGGATAGACAATCAAGGTAGAAAGCTACTATGATAGTCCAACCAGGAAATAGTGAGAACCTCAGTTAAGGCAGCAGCTGCGACAAGCGGGGAGAGCAAGCTAGGTTCTAGATGCTTAGAAGTGAGTTGAATGAACTTGGTGACTGATGGAGGGTGGGGATGGAAATAAACCCCTGGCACTGTATTTCTCAGCAGAGGAACTACAGGAATTTAGGGCTGACTTGGGACTGCTGCGTACTGTAGGAAGTTCAGCATCCCTAGCCCCAGCCTACAAGTGCTGGTATTGCCCTCTCATCTTTGTGACATCCTTCAACACCACGCCAGATTCCATTCCCTCCGCCTCCTGTTCCAGAAGAGAAAGAATCCCAAGAGCTAAGAGTTACAGATAACTATTACAAATCACTGTGTCAAATGCAAACCCACCATTCCCGCTGTCTTTAAATTCTCTCTTGACCATGCCAATCATAATATTGTTCTTCTACCACCCTAAATTTCCGTCATTCTCTTCCTCCTGTTCCATGTTTACCATCTTGGTCTTCTATTTGACACACTCTCTCAGGAAAATTTCCAAGATCTCAACTCCAATCCTTATCCGAACTCCAATGACCTACACCTATGTTTATAATCTACATCTGTATCTGTCCCCCTGACTACTGAGGCACCCCTACTTTGATACCACAAATCTATGTCAAACTCACTAAATTCAAAAACAAACAAAAACAATCTTTTTCCTTAAAGTACTGTAAATAGTAATACCAATCCTCTTGGTACTTGAGCCCCAAACCATAAAGTCATCTTGTATTCCCTTCTCTTCCACATTCAATCAGTCGCCAGGCCCTGGTCTCTCAAGGCTGCCCCCTATTGTCTGTCTTCATTATTTTAGTGTAGGCCTCACTGCTTCCTATTGGGATAACTGTCACAGTCTGTGTGGCAGACAGACTTCTATGACGGTCCCGAAGATTCCCCATCCTCCGGTATATAGGCCTACATAATCCCCATGACTATGAATACAATGGATTTCTCCCCCCTAATCTATAATTAGATTTTATTATAAGGCACAGGTGATTTTTTTAAATTTAATTTTTTTATGTTGTTAGTCACCATACATCATTAATTTTTGATGTAGTGATCCATGATTCTATTGTTTCCGTGTTAACACCCAGTGCTCCATGCAGTACGTGCCCTCCTTAATGCCCATCACCAGGCTAACCTATCCCCCCACCCCTCTCCCCTCTAAAACCCTCAGTTTGTTTCTCAGAGTCCATAGTCTCTCATGGTTTGTCTCCCCCTCTGATTTTTCCCTTCCTTCTCCTAATGTCCTCCATGCTATTCCTTATGTTCCACAAATAAGTGAAACCGTATGATAATTGACTTTCTCTGCTTGACTTATTTCACTTAGCATAATCTCCTCCAGTCCCATCCATGTTGATGTAAAAGTTGGGTATTCATCCTTTCTGATGGCTGAGTAATATTCCATTGTATATATGGACCACATCTTCCTTATCCATTCATCATTTGAAGGGCATCTCCGCTCTTTCCAGTTTGGCTATTGCAGACATTGCTGCTATGAACATTGGGGTGCATATGGCCCTTCTTTTCACTACATCTGTGTCTTTGGGGTAAATACCCAGTAATGCAATTGCTGGGTCATAGGATAGCTCTGTTTTTAATTTTTTGAGGAACCTCCCCACTGTTTTCCAAAGTGGCTGTACCAACTTGCATTTCCACCAACAGTTTAAGAGGGTTCCCCTTTCTCCACAACCTCTCGTTGGAGGTTTCTTTGTTGTTTCTTGCCTCATCAATTTTTGCCATTCTAACTGGTGTAAGATGGTATCTCAATGTGGTTTTGATTTTAATTTCCCTGATGGCTAATGATGATGAACATTTTTTCACGTGTCTGTTAGCCATTTGTATGTCTTCTTCGGAGAAGTGTCTGTTCATGTCTTCTGCCCATTTTTTGACTTGATTATTTGTTTTTTGGGTGTTGAGTTTGAGAAGATCTTTACAGATCTTGGAAATCAGTGCTTTGTCTATAGTGTCATTTGCAAATATCTTCTCCCATTCTGTGGGTTGCCTAGTTTTGTTGACTTTTTCCTTTGCCTTGCAAGCTTTTTATCTTGATGAAGTCCCAAAAGTTCATTTTTGCTTTTGTTTCACTAGCCTTTGGAAATGTATCTTGAAAGAAGTTGCTGTGGTCGATGTCAAAGAGGTTACTGCCTATGTTCTCTAGGATTTTGATGGATTCCTGTCTCACATTAAGGTCTTTCATCCACTTTGAGTTTATCTTTGTGTATGGTGTTAGAGAATGGTCGAGTTTCGTTCTTCTGTCTATAGCTCTCCAATTTTCCCAGCACCATTTATTGAAGAGACTGTCTTTTTTCCATTGCATATTTTTTCCTGCTTTGTCAAAGATTATTTGACCATAGAATTGAGGGTCCATATCTGGGCTCTCTATTCTGTTCCATTGGTCTATATGTCTGTTTTTGAAGGCACAGGTGATTTTAAGAAAAAGTTTATCTGCATGGGCATCACACAACCACAAGGGCCCTTTAAGTCTGGGTTGGAGACTGAGAATCCAGAGTGTGGTTGCTGGGGTGAAGATGCAGAAAGCCATATGGCAAAAATGAGGGTAGGTTCCAGATGCTGAGAGCAGGTGCCCAGCTGACAGAGATCCAGGAAACTGGAATATCAGTCTTACAACTGCAAGGAACTGAATTCTGCCAACAATTAAATGAGCTTAGAAGTGAATTCTTTCCCAGAGCCTTCAGAAAGGAAGTTTACACCTTGATTTCAGCCTGTGAGACCCTGAGCAGAGCGCCCTGCCATGCCATAGCCTACTCCAGAACCAGAGAAACTGTGAGACAGTAAGTCTGTGTTGTTTTAAGCTGCTAATTTTATGTTAATTTTCTGTGCAACAATAGAAAACTAACTGGTCTCTAACTGGTCCCCGACTCCATTGTGATCCTCCTCCAATCCAGCAGCCAAACTGCTGCCAGAAATCTTTCTAAACTGCAAACCTCATCATATTAGTCCTTGTGTATAAGCCTTCAGTGGGAGTGAGAAAAAGAGGGACTTATGTGTGAACTATGTGTACATACATCTATGTGAAAGGCTGCAATAATGAGCAATGTTTATACTTTTAAAGAAATTAGTAATCTTCCATCACATTAATAAAATCTATACCCTTCAGATGTCATGAGCAGACACCTGTAACTTATTTCACCTCCCAATGCTTCCCCACCAACACTCTGTCCAGCCATTTCAAATGATCTTGCCATTCAAAGTGCCATACTGTTTTATCCCTGTCTGCTATTTACACGTATGAAGACACAGCTCAAGTACCTCCTCCCTAACATCTTATCCCTGACACCTTGGTTCCCACCTTACTGGACCAAGAGATTTTCCTGTCTTCAGAGTCTTTGTATATCACTTTATCTTAGCACCCAGCACACTATGATGTCACTAATAATGTACAGGTCACCCTTTAGATGAGGAGGGAACAGAAGATACCACTTTTATCTGTGTCCCTATTTCTGTCAGACATTGATAGTGCAATGGTTGGAATGTTTATATCTTCCCCCAAATCATACATTGAATCCCAACCCCGATGTGATGGTATTACAGGTGGAGCCTTTGGGGGTGATTAGATCATGAGGTTGGAGCCCTCAGGAATGGGAACAGTGCCCTTATAAAAGACGGCTGAGAACACTCCCTCACCACTTTTGCCATGTGAGGACAGAGCAAGAAGATGGCTGTCTATGAACCGGGAAGTGAGCCCTCACCAGACACAGAATCTGCTGGCACATTGATCTTGGACTTCCAGCCTCCAGAACTGTGTGAAATAAATGTTTGTTGTTTAAGCTGCCTGTCTATAGAATTTTTGTTATAGTAGCCCATACAGACTAACACAGATGGTTAAAAAAAAAATGTCTATTCAGAGAACAATTTCCTAATGAAGATTACTAAAATAAAATACTAAGCAGGAGTTAGGACCAACTAGGGGAGATATGGCCAAATAAATTTGGGTCACGAGAACTCATATTTTCTTTCTAAAAACTGGTAAGAAAAAAAAATTCAGACCAAATTTTGGATGAATTTCAATATGGAAAAATTAAAAGCTCTGTATACATTGGAAAACTCAAAAAGTAATCATAATATTAATAATACATTGGGTAAAAAGGGCTAACATTAATTTATAAAATGTTACTTAAATTCAGTAAGAAGAAGACCAACATAATAAAAAATGAACAAAGGATATGAAAAAGCAATTCATGGAACAGAAAATATACATCGATGATGAATGTATAAAATGCTCATATTCATTAGCAATCAAATAAATGCTAATTAAAACAAAGAACTATTTTCTGCCCATTAAGTTAGCAAAAACAAAAAAGTTTAAATGATAACACTAGTCTTAGCAAAACTCACAGGATAAAGGGCATTCTCTTACCCTGTTAGTTGTATGTAAAAAAAAATCAATACAATTGTTCTGATAAAACAAGTTGGCAATATATAAAAGGGTCTCAAAAATCTTCAGTTTCTAAATCAGCAATCTCACTGATAAGAACTCATCCTAAGGAAATAATTATAGAAAAAAAGACACAGCTGCAAAGATGTGTTTATAATATTGGGAAGAAAACACTGAGTATCAAATAGGAAGGTAGCATCTCTGAATAAGTTAGAGTATATCCATAAATATAACAGTACAGTCATTAAAAAACCATGTTGTCTAAAAACACCTAATGGTCTGGGAAGATGATCATAATACATTGTTTGGTGAAAAACCTAGGTTAGTTAAATATACATAATGTATTTTTTGTAGTTTTCACAAAATACATATACTGCAGCTGGCTGAAGAAATACATAGTTTTTACAAAATACATATATAGCCAACTGGTGGGATTGCTGGTAAAGGCTATTTTTAGGGGTTATCATAATTTATGATTCAAATGAGGACATTTTTAAGAATGAAAGGGGTGGCTACTAATAATTTCACTGGGACAAAAAGTGCAAACCAGCTCTGTCCTAGACAAACCACAATGTATGGTTACTTTATTTTCATCCTTTAAATTATTGTCTTTATCAGGGGTGGGTAAACTACAGCCTGTGAGCCAAATCCAGCCCATGGCCTGCATTAGTAAATAAGATCTTATGGGAACACAGCCATCCCCCATTCATTTACATATTGTCCATGAGTGTTTTCCCACCACAAGGACAGAGCTGAATAGTTGGGAAACACAGTATGGCCGTCGAAGCCTAAATAGTTACAATCTGGCCCTTTAAGGAAATTTTGTTCACTCCTGATCTGTATTAGCTACAATGCAAATAAGCATAAGTCTAGCAATGAGTCATTTTTTTAAACACCAAAAAGCTCTGTAAGTGATTAGATTTAAAATTACTATGATTTTTCATTTTACTTGAAGAAAAACCAGATATATAATGTGTACAGTAATATTCCCACAAAATACCTAAATCAAACAAGTTCTAAAGTATTAAGTATTACCAGAAACAACCCCCCACCAAAAAACTCCTAACTGATTTCCATTACCTAGTGTTGAATTATATAAAAGGTATACAATTTTAAAATGAGTTATTAACACACTGTCATTGCAGCTAAGTACAACATATAATACAAATAAACATTGTTTTTGGCCTAATCTAATGGATCAAATACAAAATTATGGGGATAAAAAATAAATGATTACTTGTCCAATCAGTAAAAAACACTTTTTAGATTGTTTTGTGAATATTTTTATACTTAATGGACAAATCATATGACTGGTTGGTTAACTCCTTGAAAAAGCTCGTGGTTTAAATCAGAATCCTGTCATTGTAATTTTCCTTTTTCTTCTTCCCACCCAAATATATTTCAGTGCAGTAGTAAGGAATCTAACACAGATTTTTGCCTACTGTAAGTACTCTTAGTCCTATGAAATACATAACTTAGAAGGTTTTGAAAATTATTAACATATAATAGTCATTTTGAAATAAGTGATACAGGAAAAATCTCAGGAAAATAAACTTAGTAGTTTAAGTTCTTTTATTTGGAAAAATTATCTACCACTCCCAAAACACTTAGAAAAAAATTAGAAAAACACACAGAAGTAATATCATCCTTAAAAAAGGTAGGCTAATCATCTAAAATAAAACCTAGTAAGAAAAAGTGATTCATGAATTCAGTCTCCATAGCTGGATTTACAATTCACATGTAACAGTATGACTACTACACGTACAAAGTCCATTCTAGACTCCACTCAGTAGCTGTGTAACTGGGATAACAACCTGAGTCATACTAAGTCTCAGTTTCGGCATCTCCAAAACGAGAGGGTTGGAACGGATAACCTTAAAGGACCCATCTAGATTGTATTTTTGTGATTTAATGACAATGAACATTTTATAATTTAAGTGTAGTTCTCCAAATCCTCTGCCATTTTAGTTTTCAAAATTCTTATCATCTATGTAGTTTGCATTTGAAAAAATGTCACTTGAAGTTAATACCTATTTGTAACCATAAGGATTGTCTTCTTGCTTCCAGAAATAGCACAGTGGTATCGATAAGTCTCTCCTTCTAACTTTTTGATATGATTCTGAAAAGAAAACAAGACTCAAGATTTGCACAGTACAAGCATCCAAAAAGTATTTCCAATACTATATATTAGTTAATTATAGTAACAGTGCTAGTTAGGGAAAAAATTATTAGAAACAAAGGCACAATATTGGCATGTGAAGCTAGAAAAATATTCACAGCATGTTTATAAATTAACTTCCACTGTGCCTTAAACGACAAATCTGTATTAAATGCTTACTAAGTGATATTCTGATAAAATATACCTCATTCTGTGATAACTCAGAGGTTTAAAAATATCTAGCAGAAATAATCACACATTTTCATTAATGGAATATGAACATACGCTAATATAGTGTGACATTAACATTACAGGGGTTCTTAATCTCAGGTCCATGGAAGGACTCTGGGAGGTCTATGAACCACCTAAAATAGCATATAACATTTTGAAAATGTGGTTCTGCAACTTTTTTCAGAGGATGGTTCATATTTTTCATCAGATTTTTTAAGTGGTCTGTGATCCTTCTCAGAGGTTAAGAACCACTGATTTACACAGAGATAGATATACACATAATAAAATTCCAAGATAACTGATATTTAGTGTTTTTGTGTATTTGGTCTTATAGATTAAACATGCATGAAAAGTACATGTATGTAACAAATTATATTCTTGATAGAAAAGAAAATATAATGTCAATATTAACACAAACATGAAGAATTTCTAAGATTTCAAATAGCTGGCACAATTTATTGCTAAAGACAATAAACAAACGTAAGTAATTCAAGTATAAATAGTAGCACATTAAAATACATTTATTTTCATTTCAACTATCTCCAAACTATTGTGATTTGAATTAGCACACATTAAAAAATGAAGTTATTTTTTATAATCAGTGCTAATGAAATATTATTGACATTATCTATAATGCATGATTAAAGATCAGATGATATAATGTATATGAAACTACAGAACAAAAACATACCTAATAAATAAGACTGTGACATTTATAACCCAGAATACAACACCAATATTATTAAAAGGATAACATTATCAATAATAATCACAAGCAGAGAAAACACATTTGTTGTTATTTTAATGCTTACATACATATTTTTTCAAAAATCCTCAGTTCAGTCATTCCTTGACAATTATGAAAAGCCAGGAACACAGAAGATGAATCCCCAAAGAAGTGGGATCTCATCTTCAGAATGAGTCTCAGAAACAAGTGGGATTTAAAGTCACTTGTTTCACATCTTGCCTGTGTGAATTAGCTAAAATCTTTTAACATTTATACCTTAAGTTCTTTAATAAAGAGAAAATGGGAAATGAATAGAACAATTCAGTACATTCATTTTCAGCTTTGAAATTTAAATGTTAAAATATTTAGATCTGAGATGCAATGTGAAAGAAATACTACCCACTCTCCATCTTGTATGCATTTTCATTAGTTATCAGGCTGTTGTGCTTTGAACCACTGAAAGCTTTTAAAGTATAATTTATCATCACACTACACTATAGAAATTGTTTTCAGCACGACTAAAATCCACTACACTCTGAGATCAGATTAAGATATTCAGTCACTGATGGCAGCAGGAAACTAGATTAGCTGAGAAAATACTCACTCTCCCTTCCCAAAATGCATCTTGAAGAATTTACAATATTTTAGCAAAAGCATTCAATATTTTCAAGTAAATTCTAAGGAAATAACACATGAAAAAGCAATATGTATAATGATGTTTATCACAGAATTATTACTATTAGTAAAATAACAGAAGCATCTTCAATGCCAACAACTTGGAATGGTCAAATACACACTGTAAGGTTACTTCAAGAGACGGTAATGCAAGAATTAAGAATGAAGCATTTCTATGAACATGGAAAATATAATTAAAATAAAAAATCAACAAACACCATTTTAAATATTATATAGTCCTAAGTATGCGAACCAAAAGAATATTAAATAAAAACTGGCTATATATGTGTGTGTGTGTGCATGCATATATATATGCATGTGTAAACAGTAATTATCTTAGGAGAATAAAGGATAAGCAGGAAAGCATATCCTATGAAAACAAAGTATATGATTTAGTAACTTTCAAAGCTGAGTAAAGAATACAGAGCAATACTCAAGGGAAAAAGAAAATGGAGTAAATGAAAAGATTCCCAAATAAATTATTTAGAATGTACCCATGTTATAGTAAGGGCTGGGAGGACAGAGTTTTACACTATAGTGCTCTTTACTATTTACACATTTTGTTATACTTGGTCCCTTAAAGACTGAAGTGTTATTTCTTTTGTATATCCAGCACAGTTTAGATAATCAATAAATACTTCATACCAAAGTGATTACAGCAAGATAGGCAAGGAATGAAATAACCTGAATTTAACTATCCATGCCTATCCTTGTCACCCATGGAAAAAGATTACCACGTCCTCTCATTAATGTACAACCATTCTATTTCTTCCAGTAACTATAAATATATTAAAGTTTAAAAAGCTGTCTGATATCACAACAAAAACTAATAAATCAGACAAGATATATTTAGCTAAAATAATAAAAAGTTACTTGAATTTTGTGCTTATAGACATGCAATTGTAAAAAGGGAAATCACAAGGTTAATAACATAAAGAGCTAAACAAACAAAAAGTAAACCATAAGAAAAAAATTTAAACAAGTTATATAATTTCCCAAAAGTCAAGTCTCATTAAAATTTCAATATATCCAGGAAAATTAAAAATCGTTACTTTTACCTAAGAAGGAAGGCTAATTATTAGTGATGATTTAAGACAGCATTTTGAATTAGTTATGTGCTTGGTTCTCAGAGAAACTGTACATGCGGTGACATTTTTGCCAACCCTCAATTATCTAGGCACAAGAAAAGTTTGTCAGCTATGGTTTCGGCTGATCTTTGGCTGTCATTCTTTCTTCTTTAAAGTGCTTGTTTTAAATAAGAAGCATTCAACTTATTCTTTTGGTAACTGCAGTTTAAACAGTATATAGTCCCAACTGAACAGTTACATGTCAGCAGTTTCACTCTCTTTAAATGGACGGCAATTAAGTATAAGTGTATACTTTGGTTTCAATTTTGGGGAGAAGAATGTAGGCTGCCAGATAAGATGCTGCTAAATCAAATCAAACATCTCTATCATTTATAATAAGGAGAGAAATCAAAACACAATTTATTTTCAGAACTAACTACAAGGGTACTAATTTCAAAATAATAGTTGAGAATTATTTTTGTTCTCACTTAAGATAACAAATCCTCTTTAAGAACTTAAACGCAAAAATGATTGGTTTTTAAAAATACAGGTATCTATACAAAATAAAGATATTTATAAATTCAGGGGACACTTAAATAATTTGCCAAATTATTATGTTCAACTTCTATTTATGTTAATTCAAAATACTAATTGTGAAATAAGCATAACAAACAAGGAGATTCAAGTTTTCAAAAGCAAAAATGCTAAAGGCTGAGAATGTATATAACATAATTATAAAATGATTGCCATTGGACTAGCAAGAGTACTGAGAGGTAAAAAAAAAGAAAAAAGAGATTAAGGAAAATCTCAAAATTCATGTCTCAACTCTTATTTGAGGTCTAAGGACGGCTCAACAGCAACTTATATTTCAATTATTAAAACATATGCCCCAGGGGCGCCTGGGTGGCTCAGTCGGTTAAGCAGCTGCCTTCGGCTCAGGTCATGATCCCAGGGTCCTGGGATCGAGTCCCGCATAGGGCTCCCTGCTCAGCAGAGAGCCTGCTTCTCGCTCTCCCTCTGCCTGCTGCTCACCTTGCTTGTGCTCTCTCTATCTCTCTCTCTGTGCCAAATAAATAAATAAATAAATAAATAAATAAATAAATAAATAAATAATCTTTTTAAAAAATAAATAAATAAATAAAACATATGCCCCAGTTAACAGCCCCATAATTTGAGTCAATCTTGGGTGAAGGATGAAACATAGTTATGTAATTCCATCATCAGGACTCACAAATGTAAAGAACACATAATAGACTGGACATGAGAATTGTCCTTATTTTTCGGCTTTACCTGAAAATACATGAATACCATAAGAAAAGATAAAATTTTCCAAATGATAGTAAAATTGTCTGCTTCTGGACACAAGAAAGTGTTTCACCAACTAAAAAAAGAGGAGAGTTAATTTCCTACACTCTTTAATCTTTTATACTGATCCCTTATTCCCGTGCAGTATTACCAGGAATACCACCATCTTTGTGTGTAGTCAAACCACTACAATAAAAAGTTGAGAGAGAGGGGAGAGTTATAAAGAAAAGTTCACTGAAATGAACACTCAATCTAAATAAATCAAAGACAGTCAATTAATGACACAGTTTGTTTTGATTTTTAAGGATGAAATCAAGTAGTAGTATAGGAAACATTTACTCCTGTATTTCCGGTTCTTGCTGTGTAGGCAGAAAAAGAAAGAAAAGAAAGTTAGAAGCATGCAGAAAGATAAAATGTAATCACATACAATAAAAACCAAAGGCTAAGAACAATAAAGAGTCATATTATTTTGAAGTCAAAGTAGGAAAATATTAATAAATTTTTGGGGAGACAGGATTCCAGTCAAGGGAGAAAAGCAATTTACATATGTATATATTATTTAAATGTAGTAAAGTTAAAACTAAAATAAAAGCCAAAAAAATGCACCTTAAAATATTTTTAAGGTTTAAAAAGACTGTAATTGTGCATAATCTTTTTTTTCTCTCCTCCAGCTTCTGTTTACCTGAATAAATCTAGATTTACAGAGTAATCCAAATAAATTAATTTGGCTGGGAGCAAAGGAAGCAGTGGAATTCCTATAATTGGCTATAAAGTAGGAGACCAAAGTTAACCGTTAGCTAAATGAGCTACCACACCAACAGTAATTAGGCCTATGACTTCTTTTAACATTATCTTTTCTGCACAAAAAAGGCTTTGTTCCTGTGCAGAAAAAAACTACCATTCTCATTTAACACATTATGCAAAAATAAAAAATAGATAATAAATTCTACTCTACAAATGACGTTCCCTGTGTAATCCTTAAAGAAGTTCACGAATCAGGAACTTTAAGAACCACCCATGAAATCCTCGTCCTAGAAATCTTTAATATTAAATTTTACCCGTGACCATGAAGAAGAGAATTTATACCTCAAATAAATCATAGCCCTCGGATTCCTGTCTTTCATATGGGCGAATGATGCCGTCCTCGTGGATGAAACGAGGGGGACGGAGCCTGGACACCTCCTCGGTTGATTCTGCTGCTCTGTATAAGGCAGCAGAGTAAATATAAGAAAATACATAAGAATCTTTCAAAATAATACATACAAATATATGTGTGGATTAAATACTGTACTACATTCCATATTATATCAATATTTGATAAAAACAGAGTAATTTTAAATAATGTGCCCATTATAATGCGCCAAGTATTAAAACAAAGTCTATTGGACTCCAAGTTCCCCCTACCTTTCCTTAAAAAAAAGAAAATAACAAAATAACAAAGGCACAGACCAGGCTGTCCACTCTCGGTGCAAGCAGCTAGCACAGGGGGCCTGGCATATAGTAGGTACCAATCAACGTTTGTTGAAAATAAGAGAAAGTGAACCATAAAAACTGTCTCTTCTTACTCCTCTCTGGTGGCACCCCACCTTGTGAACCTGTCATAGCTTTCACTTAGACGTCAACATCCTGAAGAGCAGGCCAAGTGTTTAACCTGTTGATGCAAGTCTAGCAACCATCAGCACACAGACCCAAACCTCGCACACAGTATGTGTACCTAATTACCTCTGAATTCCTTGGAAGGTGCTGCTGGCCATATCTATGATTCCACCGGTTGGACGAGCCACAGCACCCACAAGCCCCTTTCCAATTCCTTTAAAGAATCCAGCAGCTCCTTCCTTTTTGGCACCTTTATAGAACCAAGAACAATGAATGTATAAGATATTTTAAAATAAACAAGTTTGAACTCAACAAAAGCCTGAGCCAAATAGAGAAATGTTTTACCCAGGAGGCTTCTAGATTTTGTTTTCTAAAGAAGTTAAATTTAATACTAACATGTAAAAAACAGTGGTTTTCAAAGTGTGTTAAAAACACAAATTATTAGACCTTGCCCCAGACCTACTGAATCTGAAACTCTGGAAGCAGGGCCCAGCAACCTGTGTTTGAACACGTCCTCCAGGTCATCGTGAATCATGTGCAAGTTTTATTACCACTGATTCTTAGGCCTAAGAGTCTAAGGTTTCAGAAATGACCAGAAATTTTTCTCTTTATGTCTACCATCAGAAGACTTTTCAAGCAGTATACTTTTTTTTTAAGTATAAGAACTTTATTGAATTATAATTCACATACCATATAATTCACCCATTGAAATGTACAAATTAAATGTTTTTGGTACATTAACATGTGCCACCATCACCACAGTCAATTTTAGAAAATTTGTATCATCGCAAAAAGAAACCACATGACTGTTAGCATCATTCTCCACTTCCCTCAACCCAACTTCACCAGATCCTGTGCAATTTAGCTCCTTCCTCCCTCGCCCCCAGACCTAGGCAACCACTAATCTACTTTCTATTTCTGTGGATTGGCCTATTCTGGACATTTCCTACAAAAGGAATCAAACAATACGTGGTCTTTCTGACTGGCTGTTTTCACCTAGCAACATGTTTTCAAGGTTCATCCATCTTGTACTTGTATCAGCACCTGATTTCTTTTTACAGCTGGATACTATCCCATTGTAAGGTATACCACCTTTTGTTTAATTATGCATTAGTTGATAGTCCTTTAGGCTGCTACCACATTCTGGCTATTATGTTCTGTGAACATTTATATGTAAGTTTTTGAGTGAGTATATGTTCTCCATTCTCTTGGGTAAATACCTAGAAGTGGAGTTGTTGCCAGACACATAAATTCTGTGTTTATATCCAGGTGTCCCAGCACCATTTGTTGAAAAGGCTATTCTTCATGGAATTATCTTGGCACCCTTGTTGAAGATCAACTGACCACAAATGTAAGGGTTTACTTCTGGAATCTCAAGTCTATTCCATTGATCTGTTATGTCTATCCATATGCCAGTAACACACTGTCTTGGCTACTATACCTTTATGGTAAGTTTTTAAATTGGATAGTGTAAGTCCTCCAACTTTGTTCTTTTTCAAGATTGGTGTAGCTATTTGGGGCCACTTGAATCCCCATTTTAGAATAGGCTTGTCAAGTTCTACAAAGAAGCCAACTGGGGTTTTGATCGAATAAAGTACTTTTTTAACAGGATTAAAAAAAAATGAATCAATTGCTATTGAGGACCTAAAGGAACCTAGTTTAACTATTATCCTGCTGAAAATAACATTCAAAGTCTGGGTGAGAGTCTATTACTTAATAGATTCTTTCAACTTTCTGAAGAAAGTACATTGACTAAAAAACAACTGAAGACTATGAACATGAAATCAGAAATTCTCTCAAATAACTCGTAGCAATAACATCTATTACGTTTATTATATATCAACTCTTCAGACTTTGCACTGGAAGGAAACATTCTCAACTTACCTTCCACAGGTTTTGTTATTATCCCAGTCATTCCTCCAACAACTCCCTGAAAGAGAGATCAATCATAAACCTGAATGGAAATTGCTTAATTTTAAGCCAACCACTAGAGGTCTCTACATACATACTAGAAATAACTTTTTTTAAAGAATGAGGACTTAACTTGATAATATGAACATGTACCTAAGTGAGCACTATGATTTTTAAAATATTATACAATAGTAAATTTTAAACAAAAGCACTTTGTAGAAGTAACATTTTATAACAGAAAGAAATAGAAAGCAGATGAAAATATTCTACATCTGGCTCTGGCACCAATCAGCTACATAACCATGGGCAATTGATTCAATCTCTTTAAACCTCAGTTTCTGTACCAGTAAAATGAATGAGCTGACCCAAATAATCCCTAAGATCTAATTATAAATTTTAATGAAATGACTTCGTAATTTAGCGGAAGTGTGGAAAACTGAAAATGAAGGGAACTGTGAAGGATCACAAATAGCCTGACAAGTAAGGCACTTTCAATTAGACAACATAGAACACTGGTACAAACACAGAAGTTACAGTTCCTGAAATTATTTCCAAAATTAAAACAGTAATACACTTATACATTCTTAACACTTGCCAAGTAATGGTAGTAAATAAGACTACCTGTACATTACACAAATGCACAGAAAGAGAACTGAAGTAGGCACACTGTTGAGAAGATTAGATATTTCTGGGAAGAGGTTAGGGTGATCAAATAGTACTTTATGGCTTTACCTATAATATTTCCATTACTTATTAAAAGGAGAACTGACAAGTTCTTACAATTACTTATACAGAGACTATTCATATATTACCTGTATAATTAAACAATATTCATATATTACCTGTATAATTTTTAAAGTACTGAAAAACAGTGAAAGGCCGTTCCTGGTTTACAAACACTCAGCTTGTATACCTCCCCTCCACAAAAATGGTCAACTGATAATGACCCGAACAACTTCTCCTCCCCCTAGTTACCATAATGTACCATATTTCTCTCTGCTTTGTTTCTTTGCCTTCCAGAAGAGTGCTCTCACTCCAGCCCAAGTGCCAAACTAAGTCTGGGATTTGGGGGATAGATGTGATTGTGATATTGGGGAAGGAGAGCCCAGAAGGAAACAGAAAAGTCCACAATTTATCACTACTGCTACTGTGACAGACCCTGACTCACAAGTAATATTCCAAGTTTCAAAAAACCAGTAAAGTACATTTGTAAAGTATATACCAAAGTTCAGGGCTTCTTGAAGATTTAGTAAGAGACTTACACGCAGGAAGCCCTTTCCTCCTCTGGCCAGGCTGTCTCCAAAATCTTTAGGCTGTCGGCCCATCTCTTCTCTTCTTTTTTGCTGATATTCCTTGTCCATTGTAATTGCTGCCAAACCTTTTCCAACAGAACCGGTGATGCGAGATACAACTCCCGCTGCACCACCTATCGGAAGACCCAGAGAAGTCACACTGTTTCTTTAAAGACCATTACCATTGCTTTAAACAGGTGCTTCAGCCTCGGTCTCATAGACAAACATACAGAAATGTATTTTTATCATTTCCCATTTATCAAGAAGAAGAATAAAACTATTTAAAGTACACTGATTCTCCAAAATTTTTCTGTAAACCTAAAACTGTTCTAAAAAGTATTGTATAAAAAAAAGCACATTGATACAACACTACAAAGACATATAAACAAACCCAGCAAGTCAGTGTTATTTTCCATTTAAGAACAAGGGAACACATCTTTTAAAAGGGATTATTAGAAAACTGATCCTCTTTATTTTTTATAAACTGCATTTTAGAATTATAATAAAAAATATATATATTTATATACACAAATAGGTGATACATACCTACAGTGTGTCCAAAGAGACTTCTTACTCCAATCACTAAGCCCTCAGCAAATTCTTCAGGGCCTTGAACAGCACCCTGACCAAAAAAAAAAGAGAGAGAGAAGAGTTTGCTATTTAAAATTTAAATAAGCTTAAGACTTTTGATCTAGTATTTCAGGGTTTCCATGAAGACAGGGAATCTGTAAAGATCCACAAACACTGTGATACCAATTTTCACGCTCTAACTCAAATACTGACGGCACACCTATTGTGTCTGAAGATACCTTCAACCCACATGGGCAAACTCTTCTGAGATGACAAAATCTGGATAGGAATAAATCACAGTTTCAGTCACAATCTGAAGTCGGCCTCCCAGTGCCAAGTCCCATCAGACTGCTGCAGCAAGCTGCACTGGTAACGAGACTAAGACCCCACACAGTCTTTTTCTCCCATGTGTTCTCTCTGTGTTGTCCTGCTAAAACCCTCACTACTTTGGGTGCCTGGATTCCTCCACCCAATGGAGGTGAACCGGTTAGAGGAAAGCTTGAATACGAGACAAAGTCAGCTTTTCTTATCCCGAGTCCTTTCCATAGTGGTGAAACAGGTTTGAAATGGTGTTAACCTACCTAGCATTCTTCCTTACAACTACGTGAAATCCTGGAAAATGAGGGCACATTTATCGCCCAGACACTGGAAGTGCTCAATTAATTCTACAACCATCTTTTAATGTCATCTCATGTAATTTTAAATAAAATATGATGTATTTTTGTTACCTGAACATTATTCAATTCCCAGATACAATTAAAGTACAAATTATTTGTCATTAAAAAAATAGAGTAACATTTTCTGTACCTATACTTAAAATAAATAAAAGATCAATACCTGGAAGGGTTCATAGAATAAAGCTTCAACTCCTTCAGACAGACCTCTAATTAATCCAAATGGGTTTCCAAGCACATCTAAGCCCAATACAAGGACATACATCTGTTTCAAGAACTAAAGGGGAAAAAAAGTATAGTAAGTCCTTTACTACTGGTGTAAGAAACAATATCATGGGTGCCCGGGTGGCTCAGTTGGTTAAGCGACTGCCTTCGGCTCAGGTCATGATCCTAGAGTCCCTGGATCGAGTCCCACATCGGGCTCCCTGCTCGGCGGGGAGTCTGCTTCTCCCTCTGACCCTACCCCCTCTCATGTGTTCTCTCTCTCAAATAAATAAATAAAATCTTGAAAAAAAAAAAAAAAGAAACAATATCATGATGCCTTGGGAAGAAAGGAGAATACTGACTACATGAGGTTGTTAAAGGAAAAAAAAGCAGAATAACCATGACTACATCCATTAACTGATCTTTCACTATGTGCCAGGCATTATGCTAGTACAGGTCCGAGGCAGTCTGCCAGTTAGCAGCTATGTAACCTTGGACAGGTCAATTAGTCTCTACAATAAGGCCTCAGTCTTCTCATATATAAAAATTGAGAGGTGGCAATTGGTTAAGCATCTGCCTTCAGCTCAGGTCATGGTCCCAGGGCCCTGGGATCGAGCCCCACATCGGGCTCCCTTCTCTGTGGGGAGCCTGCTTCTCCCTCTGTCTGCTGCTCACCCTGCTTGTGCACTCACTCTCTCTCTCTGACAAATAAATAAAATTAAAATCTTTAAAAAAAAAAAGTAAGAGGTGGATTACACTTACCTTGCCAGGCTGAGTACACATATTAAATGAATATATAATTCAACAATAGTTACTTATTTTTATTATTTTTTAAATTTTTTTACTTATTTTTATTATTATGTTACTATTGCTATTACTATGAAACTAGATGGGGAAATAATAACCAAAACAAAACACAAAGGAAAATATATCCTTATTTGAACATGTAATAATCATAATGTCTATATACACCATAGGAGAAAAGACCCTGCAGCAGAGGAAGGAAAGGGCAACGTCGCCCTGGAGTTCCACGGTGCAGGGATGCTAGCCGACCACCCTGAAACAACTGCTACGCCTCTGCATCCAATTCAATTCAAGCCACGGAGTAACTGAGGCGTGGGAAAGGGCCTGGCTTAGAATTCCTCTCCTGACTCTACTAGACTGTGCTTAGAAACTCGAGACATTTACGAAGTAAGTGTGATGCTTCCTACATCACTATTCTTTCCCAAAGCGGTAAATGTATAATTGCAAAGGGAAAAAGGCGCCAAAGGAAACTTTCAAAAACTTTTATACAGAAGGGAAAAAACGAAAGACATAGAAATTCATCATTCAAGAAAACTACGAATGAGACTGCAAAATGAGGTAAATTAGATAAACAATTTTTGCACAGTGCGCCATCACATACAAATGTTTTGTCGGATACCTTACGACGTATATTCCTTGTGAGCTACTATGACAGGAAATTACCTGTTCACTGTAATGTCTAACAACACTCCACATGAGCTGATCTCTCTTGTAAAACTGATACCGAAGTTCATAATAAGCAAGTCTGGGAGGAGAAAGAAAGATTCAAAGGCACGATGATTACATTCTGAAAGAAAGAGACTTAAAACTTCCATGATAAATTTATCATCGTTAATTCCTTCAGTTTGATTTGTACATCTGCCACATATAATTTATGTTTGAGATCTTCATATCATGGTAACAAAATTACTGTAAAAATAGCACATTCTCATACAACTCTCATAAATACTCAAAGAGTAAAAAGGTTGAAAAACTCAACCATAATCCCATCATACAGTGGATTTTTTAGGTTTTTTTCCTTGTCATTTCCGGCTTTGAATTCTCTTTTCTATCCAATTCAAAAATATTTAAAACATTTTGTATGCATTTTTATACTCCGTATTGTGAATAAGGATTTCTCTAGGTTATTCAAAATTCTATACAACCATTTTTAATGGATGTATAGCATTCCATCATGTGTAAGTGTCATAAGAAAACAATTCTCCCACCGTCAAGACATTTCCAAATCTTGACAATAATAATTAGGATTGCCATATGTAAATTTTGAATATAACTCTTTGATTGCATTTCATGATTATTTTTTGGAATGAATTCCCAAGAAAAGATTCACTGAGTGAAAAACTACTAAAAAACATTTGAGGCTTTGATATATATCTTCCCACTCACGCAAATAGTTAAAAAAAAAAAGGTCCCATTTGTTAGACCCAGCCCTCTCTAGTACTAGAATTATTCAGTTTTGAAACCTTGGATAATTTGCTTTAATTTGCATATATTATATGAGAAATGATAAAGCTGAGCATTTCAAATATCTATCAGCCACTGTATCTTCCCTTTTGCAAATTCTCTCTTATTGTCCACTGGCAGTTACAGCACAGGAATCTTTAGGTTTGTCTTATCTGTGTTTAATATTAAGACTATCACTCTTCTCTCTGTCATACTCGTCATTATATTTTCCCAGTTCATTTTCTAATTGCTTCCATTGATTTTGTTTTGTAAAGTGTTTGTTAGGTAGTCAAATCGATCTTGTATTTTCCACTGCGGGTTTTCCCATTGCTTTTAAACTGAGAAGCCTGCCTTTACTCAGAGATTTGACTACAATTAACCTTGATATTTTCCTCAATCTTTTTCATTTGAATTTTATATTTAATCCTTCCATTCCTATGAAATTTGATGTATACAACAAGTAAGGTGGAAATAATACAAGTGGTTTTTCTTTTCTCCAAGGTAACTACTTATTCCAGTATCATTGCTGAATATTCAATTCAATAAACATTCGTTGAATTTATTTACGTCCAGCACACGTAATTATTCTCAGATTAAATGTTACAAAGAGTTATTGTCTATGCTTTTCCATATGATTACACTGAAATCTCACCACACTGCTACATATTTCTAAATATAAATCTGTTTTAAAACATGGTCAATTTATAAGCTACTTCTAAAATAATTCCATTTTTATTCTACATTCATGTATTATCAACATATGAATAACTAAAGAAAATATAAAACTCTTTGAGTAAAATAAGCATATCTAAAAAGCATAATTAGAAAGGGGCCAAACTTCGAGTATAGTGAGACTTATCATTTTCTAAGCTACCATTCTAGCCCAAGTGGGAAGAATTAATACCCAGAAACATAACCTTGGCACAAAACCCTCCCCATCCACTTTAACACAAATCTTACTTGAATATTAGGTCATCCACATCAGTCAGAGTAGCACCTATGCTTTTCAACAGCAGATTGACAGAATGAATTGCAATCATTTCTTGTTTTTCTTTGTCTGACTCTTCGCCTCCACTACCCAAGGACAGACTCAAATGCAACTAAAAGAAAAATAATGCTTAATAAATAAAAACTAAAAACGAAACGAAAAAATTCACATACATAGGAATCAGATCTTCCAGACACAAACAGATGTTGTATCTTTCAGAATCCTAAACAAAGTTATTATTTGTTACTCTACACACCACACAGGATAACTCACTAATACCTGATTCTCACATTTGCTTTTTGATAAAATTAGTCTGTTCCAAAGAGCTAAAATTTTATCTAAAGTGTATAAATACCATTGTGTTTACATGGAGGGGCTCAAAACACTTCATAAAAATAGTATAATCATTTAAGAAGAAAATACGTCAACTGGCACACAAAACATGTCTACCAGTGAAAATAATAAATAATCATTTATTTTCATCCAATTGACGTAAATAATTTATGGCAATAATTAACAATTACAATTATATATTATGTATAATATGTACATTTTTATACAATATAATTAACAATAATAATTGTACCATAATAATAACAACAACATGACAATTATGGCAACAATTAGCAAGTTGCTAAATAAATTTTTAAAAGAGTTAATAAGGTTTTCAACTTTCACAGACTCCTTCAACTCAGTCCTTAAACATGAGATTTTCACATTCCCATTTAGCTTCTTCTACTTTGTGCTGTATCATCATTAGTGCAATAGTGGCAAAAGGCACAGGCAGAAGGCAGTTCTATCTGGGCAAATAAAGCAGATAACTTTCCTTTCTTATTCTGCATTTTACCTAACCAATGTAGAGCTCAATAAAAGAGAAGGGATAAAACTGGGAAAGCCTGGTTTTGGGTGTGGTTTTGTTTGTTTGTTTGTTGATTTGATGTGGACATCCGCAGAGTCAGAGAGTATCCAGATCCCGGAAAAGTAAGCTTAGGTGGACAGATGTCCAGCCTTTCCCTAAGGCAAAGTCATCATGGAATAAGAAGACAACTGATCACGATCTTAATTATTCAACTTCATGACATAATTCCTAATGTGTGTAAAATCATGAATCAATAAATTAACAATCTTTAGCACTCCCCTAAGATTGTAAGCTCCATGAAGTCATTTTATAACTTTCAGAGTAACTTTGATAGTAGGCATTCAGCAAATATTTGTTGAAGGTATTGTTCAATCTCATAAGTGATTTTCACTTAATAATGAAAAAGAAATTTGTGTATAACCTACCACATAAAATGATATAAATTTTAAACCTAACACTATAAATATGTCTAATACTACCAAACTAGTACATCAATTTAAAATAGTAATTCAATTCCATTTTATAAATTAATTTACTTAGCTGAAATGAATGGTGTATGCAATTGAAAATAATGTGCTGTAAACAGTTTTTGAGAATGTAAAGGACCATCAATATTTTAGAGTTACTTAATTGTAAATCTGGCCCATTACACAAGTTTAGAGAGTTATGGTTGGTGGCATTTGTGAATTTACTATGCAGTCACCTCTTCCTATAAAACCTAAAAAGAACAACAAAAGGAGAAAAGGAAATGGGTTCATAAAGTACAAAAACAGGCAAGTGAAAGGTATCCAATTTTCCACTCCCTTAGTTACAATCAAATTTTGGAAGGGTGAAAACCACCACATCAACAGTATAATACCTACTTCAGCGTTTTCACATTCTGGTTAGGGGTCCCATTATAGCTCTCTCTTTAGACAGTGATAGTAGTTACAAAGTGCAACCAAAACATTAAATGTTGGTGAGCACTTCTTCGCTTAATTAAGAAATGCTTTTGTCAGCTCCTTCCTTGAATAAAGGGGTTATTAATTCAAGACTAGAGAACATGCTCTGACGGTTTCTCTGTGGGAATTATGGTTGTACATATGTTACAGAGAATTGTCTTAATTATTTCAATTAATCAAACAAAATTCCCACCAAATATTTGATACAACAAATTAAAACACACATTTATACACAGAGCCTTTAAAAATCCTACAACAATTCTACACAATTTTCAAAATAATAATTGCAACAAACCTTAACAGGAGAAATATGGAAATGTTCAAAGAAACTAAGAACTGACATATCAGTCATCGAAGTCTCCATTAATTCTGTATTTAGAGCATCAATATCTTGTTGGATTAACTTTGTCTGAAAAAAATGAAATGAAGAATTAGTATGTTGATTTTCTTTCTCTAATTAGTTCAAAGAATGGCTGATTTATTTTTTTTTGTTTATAATTTTCCCAAGAAATAAAAATTGTTACCCGTTTTCTTTCAGCTTCAGGGTCAGTTGTTGGGGTAAACAGTGCAATAATAGCTCCTAGAAACCCCTGATCAACTTTCAAGGCCATTTCCTGAATGAGGACCATAAAATACCTGAGGAAAAAAATGTTTTAAAAGACAGAAAAAGGTTTCTATCAAACCTTGTAATTTTCAATGTTAAACTTTGATTTTGGCCAGAAGTCACAATAGGATTTTACTCCTTCATCTCTTAAAAAAAGTGTTACGTTAACAAGACCAAAGTATCCTTAACTGAGATGTTTTTTTCTTTTCCCATTCAAGTTAAGGTTTCACTAGAAGTAATGCTGCTTTATTGATACTTAGCATTTAAAGTCCCAAATCCCATATTTATCATGTTACAGAAGAGACAAATACAATTAGATGATATAGCATGTATTATTCCATTTTTAAGGGCCACAGCAATTGCTTTCAAGAGCACATTTCACAAATACATACATCATTCATATTTCACTGGCTATTTTATATTCTAATTGGAATTACAAAGAGGAAAAGTGGTTAAGGAATTTTACACTTTAAAATATAGAGGGACTATTATTAAGTTTCAACACAGAAAATTACTTGACCAAAAGTAGATTCGTATGTTCAGGTGGAAAATAAGTTTTTTTTTTTTTTAATTTATTTATTAGACAGAGACAGACACAGCAAGAGAGGGAACACAAGCAGGGGGAGTGGGAGAGGGAGAAGCAGGCTTCCTGCAGAGCAGAGAGCCCGATGCGGGGCTTGATCCCGGGACGCTGGGATCATGACCTGAGCCGAAGGCAGATGCTTAACGACTGAGTCACCCAGGCGCCCCAGGAAAATAAGTTTTATATGGAAGTCAGCCTCACAAGAGTGAAATTTATTTTCAAAGTAGATTCTCATTTTAAATTCCTTTAGATAAATAGGGGAATCTTTACTTACTTGAACTGTAATACTTTACTGTATTCATTAAATCTTGTGATGACACTCACATCAATGAAAGGTTTGGGCTCTAAGAAAGAAAAAAAAAAAACAGGAAAATACAATCAAGCTTTATAACTAGATCAAAATAATGTCTACTTAATTTTTAAAATAGATGTCTCGATTTTTTCTTTCTTTCTTTTTTTTTTTTTACCTGAATCCAAAGCAATAGATTTTGGAGGAGCCACAGGATGAAATACAACAGGAAACACTGTACCTGGTAACTGACTATCAACCTTAAAAAAAAAAAAAAAAGAAAAGATTTCAGCAGGATTTAAAATAATGTAATAACTTTTACTTTTAGAGATAAGAGGTTGCTAATTTTATCAGAATTAAATATCTGCATTGTATATGTGGTGCTATTAGAAGTTTCACTTTAAATCTAAAATTCGTACATATGCCAGCAAGGGCAACCTTTTACATAAAGGAATATTTAATATCCTCATCAGTGCATTAACACTGTGCAACATACACACTATTAATCAAAATATTTGTGTCTATGGATCATGTGAGATTTTGACAGCTTACAATTTAAGTAAAATGTAAGTGAAGACTGGATATGAAATTAGAAAGAAGAAAAAGAATAAAAATGTCCTAAGTAGTATTTAGTAGTTAAAAGGAAGAGAGGAAGAGAAGCAAGAAGGGAGCAAGCAAGCAGACAAAAATATTCTCTGATGTTCACTCCTGTGTAGAATGACGAAGGAAAATCTTATTTGGGGATCCCATGAAAAATTCAAAGGAATATTTAAAAATAACAATTTCAGTGCAGGAAAATGCTCTTGCAGGCTAACTGGCCAAATTAAATAGTTTCAACAGTCACAAGGTCTTTGGACTTGGATGCTAAGTATAAAGAATCCACAGGATACATGGGAGAAGGGGAATAAACATAGAAATGAGAAGAAAAATACTGTTTACAACGTATGCTAGAGTTTTGTAGAAAAAATTTCATCCCCAAGTTTCCCAAAGTGATCAGATATACTTATTGAACTGAAAACGACAATGTTACCTGAAGCCAGTACAATTTGGCTCTTAAACTTCTCTGGTGAGGAGACTGCTTAAATTCAATCTGAATCCCTGATAAAAAATCTCGCTTTATTGGGCAATGAACAGGGAGGCGCATTTCCATGGGAACTTTATCAAAATTGACCTGGGAAAAAAGCACATATGTTTTTGATGACTTGGTATTAGCAGGATAGCCCATTTAAATATCCATTTACTCACAAATTGAAAAGAGAAAACATTTTAATCTCTAAGTCTCACCAAAAGATCTGCCTTAAGGTGATCTACAGTTGAGATCTTTGAAGCAGAATCATCACTTTTGCACAAAAATTATGAGGAAAATAAGAAAACAACTGAGGAAATTTTCAATTATATAAACTGTAGTGAAAGAAAATAAACCATGCTTTATATTTTTTAAAAACCTCAATAGTAATGAATAATCTGGTAACTCTTAAATTTCGTCTTAACGAAGTTAAACAATGAATAGTTAATAGATTATTTATGTCTGACAGTTTGTTTTCATTTGAGCATGGCCAACATTTACAGGGATGAGGGTCGGGTGGGGAGCATATCTGGTGACCAAGGCAAACCCAACCATTAGATACCAAAGACAAAGAATAACTAAAGCTGTACGACTGAACCAGAGCACATGAGAAATTGCAGTCAAGCTTCTGGGGTCTTCTTAGGGCAAAAGTGACCTTCAGCTGCAACACTGTAAGGGCCTGAAGAGAGTACACCTGTATTTGTGACATCTACCCAAGTCCAACAATCATTCACATTTAATGAACTTAATTGAACGGGTTTTCTACAGGTTTTTCATTACTGAAATACGTAATTTTGCACAGACTTTATTTACCAATATATATTGGTATCAATTCAAAACAGAACAAAAGTTTCAATAAGCAATATTAATTTCTGCATAATCTTACTGAGAACAAGTTCCATGAAACTGTCTTGTAAACAGAAGAAATTACAAAAATGCAAAAGAGAAACATTTATTTAAATGTTTCACAGTATGATTCAATAACATATTTTATTTATTTATTTATTTAAAGATTTTATTTATTTATTTGACAGAGAGAGACACAGCAAGAGAGAGAGCACAAGCAGGGGGAGTGGGAGAGGGAGAAACAGGCCTCCCGCTGAGCAGGGAGCCCGATGTGGGGCTCGATCCCAGGAGCCTGGGATCATGACCCGAGCCGAAGGCAGACGCTCAACAACTGAGCCACCCAGGCGCCCCTAATAACAT
This sequence comes from Mirounga leonina, assembly GCF_011800145.1. Classification (NCBI taxonomy): domain Eukaryota; kingdom Metazoa; phylum Chordata; class Mammalia; order Carnivora; family Phocidae; genus Mirounga; species Mirounga leonina. The sequence continues at coordinate 36,706,470 of NW_023270839.1, forward strand.
ATTTTAATTTAAAATGTACTAAAGAGTATCAGTCATGTCAATCCTACTAACAAAAGTTTATTTGCTAATAAATAAATTAGTTTCTGCACACACATTTTTACTTGGACAGTAAATTTTCCTTACTTATTATCCACCAACAAAATACATATATAAAAATAAAAACAAAAAAAATTTGGTATACCTCAAAATTATTATCTAGTTTAATCCATCCGTGGTCTTTTGATACTTGATATTTTTTATAGGACTGTTCCAGCAACATTATCTGCTTTTGACTAAAAGGCTTCCATTTCTGTTTTGGTTTCATCTCCCAAACAACACCAGAACTAAAACAATCCACAAAGAAAATTAAATTAGGAGTATATATTAGGCTTGCTGGAATTGTCATTCAACTTCAAATTATTACAACTATAAATCTCTTATGAAAATTATACAAGATTTTTTTTAAACAGCAGAAGTACATAATGAAAAGGGGCAGGGGAAATGTTCTATCACACACTGACATCAATCAATCAAGGAACTCGCAAACTTTTTATAAAAAGCCATATAGTAAATATTTTAGGTTTTGTGGCTCAGACAAAACTGAGGTTATTACATAAATGTTATTTAAATAACAAGAGAAAAAAATTGCACAAATTTTTCTAATTGATGAAATTCAAAATATAAAAACAACTGAGTACAAATTTTAAAAATACAAGTCTATTAATGAAAAAACATATTTTTTATTTTTTATTGAGGTATAACTGACATGTAACAATTTCAGGTATACAAAATAATGATTTAATATTTGCATATATTGTGAAATGATCATCACAGTAAATCTAGTTAACATCTGTCACCATACATACTTACAAAAAATTTTTTTCAACAAATTAGGAAAAGAGGGAACTTCCTCAACCTGAAAAAGAACATCTACGAAAAATCACATTAACATCATACTTAATGGTGAGAAACTAGATGTTTCCTTACTAAGATCAGGAACAAAGCAAGGATGTCTACTCTGACCACTCCGATTCAACACTGGGAAATCCTAGATAACGCATAATCTGCCTCTCAACCTTTTATCAAGAAGATAAAAGGTACACAGATTAGGAAAGAAGAAATAAAGCTGTCTTTGTTCTCAGATGACATGACTGTCTATGCGGAAAATCCCAAAGAATCAATCAACAAAATTCCTGCAACTAACATTTCAAGATACAAAATTAATATACAAAAATCAATTGCGTTCTTATATATCAGCAATGAACAACTGAAATTTGAAATTAAAAACAGTAATATTTATATTAGCACCAGAGAAATTAAAAACTTAGGTATAAACAAAATCTAACAAATTTGTGCAGAATCTATATGAGGAAAACTACAGAAGTTTGATGAAAGAGATCAAAGATCTGAATACAAGGATCTGTGTACATGCGTATGAAGACTGAATAATGTCAAATATCAGTTCTTTCCAAGTTGATCTATAGCTTCGATACAATCCCAACCAATATCCCAACTAACTGATAAACTAATTCTAAAGTTTATATGGAAAGGCAAAAGACTCAAATTAGTCGGGGTGCCTGGGTGGCTCAGTCGTTAAGCGTCTGCCTTCAGCTCAGGTCATGATCTCAGGGTCTTGGGATCAAGCCCCACATCAGGCTCTCTGCTCTGCGGGAAGCCTGCTTCTCCCTCTCCCACTCCCCCTGCTTGTGTCCCCTCTCTCGCTGTGTCTCTCTCTGTCAAATAAATAAATAAAATCTTAAAAAAAAAAAGACTCAAAATAGTCAACATAATATTGAAGAAGAAAAAAGTTGGAGGACTGACACTACATGACTTCAAGATTACCACAAAACTACAGAAATCAAGACAGTGTGCTATGGGTGAAAGAACTGACAAACACACCAAGCGAATAAAGGGTCCAGAAATAGACCCAAATAAATATAGGCAACTGATTTTGAAAAGGAGCAAAGGCAATTCAATGGAAAAAGGACAATCTTTGCAACAAATGGTGACAGAACTGAACATGCCAAAAAAAAAAAAAAAAAAATCAATCTAAACATAGAGCTTACACATTTCACAAAAACTAACTCAAAATGTGTAAGTATAGACCTAAATATCAAACACTAAACTATAAAACCCAGCAGGTAACACATGAGAAAATGTAAGTAACTTTGCATTTTTGTGACTTCTAAAATACAACTCCTAAAGCATAACTCATGAAAGGAAGAATCCACACTGGGCCTCATTAAAATTAAAAACCTCTTCTGTGTGAAAGACATTGTTAAAAGAATGCAAAGACAGCCAGAGACTGGGAGAAAATATTTGCAAAACACATATCTGATGAAATACTGTACCTCAAATATACAAAGAACACTTAAAATTTAATAAGAAAATGAAAAATTAAAAAATGGGCAAAAGACCTGAATCTCACCAGAGAAGATATTCTGATAGCAAATAAGCATTTGAAAAGATACTCAACAGCATACGTAATTAGGGAATTGCAAATTAAAACAATAATGACATATCACTACATCCCTGTTGGAGTGGCCAAAATCTGAAACACTGACAACACCAAATGCTGACAAGGACATTGGGCAATGAATGCTCATTCATTCATTCTTGGTGTAAATGCAAAATGGTGCAGCTGCTTTGAAAGACAGTTTGGCAGTTGCTTACAAAACTAAACATAATCCTACCATAAAATCCAACAATCACACTCATATTTACCCAAATGAATTAAAAACTTATGTCTACACAAAAACCTGCCTACCAATGTTTATAGCAGCTTTATTCATAAATGCCAAAACTTAGAAGCAACCAAGATGTCTTTCAATATGTGAATAAACTGTGGTACATCCAGACATGGGATATTATTAAGTGATTTATAAAAATGAGTTATCAAGCCACAGAAAGAACATGAGGAAACTTAAAAAAATATTGCTAAGTTGGGCGCCTGGGTGGCTCAGTTGTTAAGCGTCTGCCTTCGGCTCAGGTCATGATCTCAGGGTCCTGAGATGGAGCCCCGCATCGGGCTCCCTGCTCCGCGGGAAGCCTGCTTCTCCCTCTCCCCTCTGCTTGTGTTCCCTCTCTCGCTGTCTCTCTCTCTCTCAAATAAATAAATAAAATCTTTAAAAAAAAAAAATATTGCTAAGTGAAAGAAGCTTATCTGAAAAGGCTACATACGTATGATTCCAGTGATATGACATCCTGGAAAAGGCAAAACTTTAGAGACAGTAAAAAGATCAGTGGTTTCCAGAGGTTCAGGGGGAGGGAGAAAGGGATGAACAGGTGGCACACAGGTGATTTTTATGACACTGAAACTATTCTATAGGACACTGTAATGACAGATGTTACTCATTTCTCAAAACCCACAGAACTTACAACACTAAGAGTAAACTTTAACTTAAACAACATCAACACTGGACTTTAGATGATAATAATGTATCAACACTAGTTCATCAATAGTAAAAAATGTACCATGCTATTTCAAGATGTTAATAATAGGGGAAAGATGCAGGGCATATGGGAACTCTGTACTTTCACAGCCAATTTTTCTATAAACCTAAAACTGCTCAAAAAATAAGTCTATTTTTAAAAATTATGTAACTGATTTATTTTTCCTCAGTACACATCCCCACTGAATGTGTATTAAATGTGTACTGCCATCAGAAAAAAGATAATTAAGTTCTTTTAGATGAATTTTTAAAAGTCCTTACAAGTAAAGACCAATCTGACAAAATGTAATAACGTATGTAATATTAAAGTAAAAATAAGTTACATCAAAGAACAACAAAGTGAAGAAACTGAATTTATAGGACTTAAAAATTATTTTCATATTTAGGTTAAAAATACTATAATATACTCAAGTGTATAACCAAGAGAATATATTACTCAAATATAAACAAATATATTAATATTATATCAATGGATGTATACCCTTTTTAGAACTCTTAATCTGTCAGGTGTTGTGTAAAGCGTGTTACATACGTGATATTTTTATTGACTTAATTTTTTACTTTTACACTAAACATGATTATTGATAGATGATACATGGTAACATGTTAACCATTCCACCCATCAGCCTCCAAGAAATGAAGGAGTCTTTTACCAAAGTTAGTGAGATTTAAAAAGTCAAAATAAATAAATTCAAATATTTTTCTTATACAGATACAAGCAGAATCAGAGAAAATAACTGGTTCCATCACTATTTAAAAGTTCTAAATAACCGCCCATTAAAGACTATGTACCTATGTCAAATACTGCCTCCTCCATGAATGTTTTCTCCAATTTATCTGGCCCACTCTTGTTGGCTTCCTCTAACCCAGGCCAGTTTCTTCAGCCTCCACTGCACAAAACAACTTACTTGCTTCTATCTCTGTACTGCCATTGCACGTATATATACTTCTTTCTGTTATTATAATTCATCAAAAAAATACATACCAAAAACAAAGAAGCAAACCTCTTTTTTCCCCCCACCAACTGCTGATGAGTACAGTAAGTGCAGAGGCATTATCTTACTCATCTTTCTATCTTAGGAGGCTTTTCAACTAGCAGTGAAAAAAACTGTTTGTAAGTTATGCTGAAAGAATACGCAATACATCAAAATTCAGAAAAGCTGTTTACTCTCATTAAACTTGGTATTATGAACTCAATGCTTTTTAAAGATTTCTGATGCCTTTTCTTCTTCCGTACCTGGTTATCCCAATATATGAAACTTCCTGCTTGTTTTCATTGTTAACCAGGGAAAGCCCAAGACTGTGGAGAGAAAAGGTTATTTCATGATCGGCCTGCTCCATTTCTTCTGCCTGAAGTGCTTTGGAAACCAAGGCAACATCATCAGTGAAAAGCAACACTCTCTGGCGCCCATCTAGGAATGATACCCAGTGTATCTGAGTATTTGCATCATAGGGAAACTGGCCACATTCATCCTGGGGAAAAGAAAGACTTTATATTAAACCCATAAGCGGTTAAGTTTTTATTACATAAAGTTAAACTACAGTAACTGAGAACAAGTAGAAAAGTTTAAAAAGCATGACTATAAATTGGAAAACTAACCATCAAAATGACATAAATTAACTAAAGTCATAATCTATTTTAAAACATAACTCACCGATGTTTTCAAACAGTAACAAACACTAATAGTGCTTAATTTTTTTTGTACCCTGGGTTTGACTGCTCAAAGAGCACTCAGCAGGAACAAGAGTATCCTGCAAGGGTGCTCAGTGTCCTAAGACTCTTACTTGTCTCCAAGATGGAGAGGTTCCTAAGTTTATTAGAACAGTAACCTCACGTAAAACTAACCTAGTTTATTTTTATGTTTTAATAACTTACAACACTGCAAATATTTATATAAGTCACATTATATAAAACTATGGTTTGTACTTAGTGTGCACTGTTTTGCAAAGCCTTCTTGGCTGAAGGTCTCAGCACTAAAAATATGATTGATTTGGTCAGTGTTTTCAGAGACTGAAATAATGATTTCCTCCTCATTCTGGGCTTAACATAAATATGAGTTCATTTCACCAAGCAGTACAAGTACCTACTATGTGCTTTTCATTTCATGCTTTCTTGGGAAAAAAAGCAAATAAAGGATTTATCAAGAGCATAGGAATAGCTGAGTTTTGTTGCTGTTTAACATCTATTGCTTTTTTTTTTAATTGAAGTATGGTGGACACATGATGTTTCATTAGTTTTAGGAGTACAACGTAATGATTCAACAACTCTACATGTTATCCTATGCTCACCACAAGCACAGCTACCATCTGTCACCATTCAAGGCTATTACTGTACCATTGACGATATTCCCTTTGCTGTACCTGTCTACCCCATGACTTACTCATTCCACAGCTGGAAGCCTGTACCTTCCTCTCCCTTTCACCCATTTTGCCCACCCCCCACCTCAATCTCTGGCAACCACAAGTTTGTTCTCTGTATTGATGGGTCTGTTTCTGGGGTTTTTTGTTTGGTTGTTGTTTTTTAGATTCCAATGTTTAAGCGAAATCATGTGGTATTTTTCTTTCTCTGACTTATTTCGCTTAGCATAGTACCCTCAAGGTCCATCCATATTATCACAAATGACATGAACTCATCATTTTTAAGACTGAGAATGATGAATTCATGCCTTCTTTTCATATCATCAAATTCTATTTAAAGGTTTTTGCTTTGAATTATAGTTGTTCAGAAATTAAAATCAACAACTTTGCTTTCTTTTTACTTCTGTTTGCCTCCTAAGTCCTTAATGCCTCTTCATGCTTGTAATGTTCTGTGTTAGTCTGGTTAAGACATACCTTTGGTAAGTAGCATATAGTTAGATACTGTTTTCTAACTTAATCTGAGTTTTGTCTTTAATAGGAGAATTTAAACCATTTTCATTTACTGATATAATTGATGGGAAGCATGGTTTAGTGGAAAAAGTCCATGGACTGTTAAGTCAGATAGACCTGGTTTTGAATTTTAACCAGAAGTTCTGAATTCCAATCATAAGAATTAGTGATAATATGCAGGAAGCGTTAACACAGGAGACAGATTCAATAAAAGGTATTTGCCACTTGTTACATACTTCCTTAGGTCTCCTTCCTTTACTTTAAGGGCAAAATTGTCTTTAGTTTCATTTTCTCAATTGTTTTAAAATCCTCTTACCAATGATTTTAGTTCCACTCATTAATAGGTTTTTAAAAAAATGAAAACTTTAATCTGTACTTCTGTAATTAAAATTTAAGATTAAATGGTATATTTATGGTATGAACAGAATATGTTGTTTCCCTACTCCCTTTTACTTCATTTGGTTGTATCTTTTTATATCACCATGCATTCTTCTATTTCATAGCTGTTACAGCTTTATAACTTAGTTGAGGATGCGAGACATTAATTTGGAAAATTTCCTGTGGTCCTCCTGTAGTAAAAAAAATTTCAGGGGTATAATCACCTGATTCTATGGGATAACGCTACATTTTTCTCCTGAACTATTTTTTTCATAAACCCCATGTTGCTGTTGTTTTTGTTTTTTCCCTGTTCATTCACACTTAATAAGGAAAGATCTGTTCAGATCTAGTGTTTGCCAATAATGTGTGGATTTTCTTTGAATTCCCTTACCATGTCCACCTGCCTGAGTGGAACTCCCTTCTCAGATCAACTTAGCAGACAAGGGAATGGGCAACAGCCCTGCTTCTACCTCAGTTTCCAGAATGTGGCAGATTATGTGCTGACTGAGGCACAGTTATCTACTTTTCCTACTGCCTGGTTCTCGGATACCAAATAGAAGAGAAACATTAAAAACCACAATCCCCACATAACACTATTCCCAGATTCTTCCTGAATCTGCCTCAATATACAGATCTGAACGTCCTCCTCCAGGAGGTCCTTCTCACTTTTTCTCTAGTGTCTATATACTACCACTGGGTGTTGTAGTTACTGAGCAGCGTTAACTGTGAGGAGAGGGGAAACAATACCAGCACAGTCAGGGACCTCTGCTAGAGCTCCCATGTCTCTGAGCCAAGAAGCTAAGAGGATCAGGGAGTTTAAGCCTCTGTACCATTTACAAACCTTGAGTTTCGGTCTTGTAAAAAGTAAAGCACAAGCAAGCTAGTATAGCTCCATCAAATTGTCATGGTGAAAATTATTCCAAGAATCTCGTAACGGAGGAACTATCAGTCTAATTTTTCAAAAGTGGGTAAGTTTTTATCTCTTTTATGGGTATTTCAGAGGGAATATAGGAGAGGATAATTCAGCCACTGTTGGCCAATTACCATTTTAAAGCAAAAGTCAATAAAGCTTTTTTAACAAACTGGCATCATCAGACAGTGGAATAGGACACTGTATGAACTTTTCATAATAGGTTATATTTCTACAGAAACAAATGATCTATATTGCTAACACAGGAGCAATTCCTACGCTAGAGAAAGGCTGGTAGGTGAATCCTTAAGACCTTCCCAAAGTTTAAGAGTCTAAGAATAACATATTTGATTAAATTAGCTACCTAAATATTGTTTCAATAAATATTTCATTAAATTTCTTATATGGGATAATTTGTATACTGTCAGGTTCCTTTAATTAAAACACATGGTCTTCATTTGGAAAATATGCCGAAAAACCTCACAGCCAACAGTGGCATGCATTATGTTCAAAATAAAGTTGTTTCACTTACCTTTAAAATTCCTTTCTTTAAAAAAAAAAGGGGGGCATATAAAAGATACTTTACTGGGCTCTACTTGGGCAAGATAAAGCAGGCCTATTTTTTAAATTGTAAATAAATTATTTTGACTAACCTAAAATACAGGTATGAACTACTTGCAATCTAAACTCCAAAACCAACTTATTTGGAAAATACTTCCATTTCATTTTTAGTTCAGTAAGGACAAAGATGACTGTGTGAAGCTGGCTTGTATGCTTCCTTCACCACCAGGCAACTCATACAGCACTCATTCACATCACACGATACCTTTAACAGACTGTGTTCTCCAGTATTTGCTGCGTATGTCCAGGTAAGTTTTCTGGTACCAGTAGGATCTGCCCAGGCAAAAAGTCGAGCTTCTCCTGGCACCAAGTACACTTCCTCCTGTGTCCCACTGAAACACAACCACCAGAGGGAAGATGAAAACAGCCAGGCCTTGAGAAACCCAGACCTGTGGTTTACAGAGGAGGGGACAGGCACAAAAATCTTCTAAAATTGCCTTTGTTAATAAACAGAACTCTGCCTAAAAATGTCCAATAAACTAATGGTTTAAAGCTTGAGGGAAGGGAATATTGCCTTTCTGAAATTGCAGTATACTCCAAATTGATGCAGGCAATGGAATTCATTAAAGTAAACAAACTGGTACGTCAGAGCTCACCTGCAGAAAAAACTATAAACAACAAATCCTTTAGCAGCAGTAGAATGTCACTCAGTGCTTAAATTTAGGTTTATTAATCAAATGCAACAGATAAGAAACATGAGTCTCAAAAAAAGCAAAAATTAGGTCCACACTGTTGCTACTCAAAGTGTGATCTATGGAGAAGCAGCAACATTACCTGGAGCTTGCTGAAAGTACAAAATCCTGGGCCCCGCCTAAAACCTACTAAATCAGAATCTGCATTTTAACATGAGTTCTGGGAGATCTTCCAAATTTATCATTAAAGTTTAAGAAGTATTAGTCCACATAAAAAAAAACTTTCCAGCGAACAACAACAACAAAAAGAACCCAATTGGGTTTCAATCCCATTCTGTACTTTTAAATCTTCTAGTGGATTCAAGCCAGGAGAGTTAAGAACAGGTAAATCTACAAGGCATTATTTTATATAAAATAATTCTATATGTAAAAATAACCTTAGGCATATATAAGATTTTATACATATGTAAAATAACGCCTTGCAGATTTATAATAATAATTCTTGGCAAATATATAATATATATTTTAAGGGTTTAAAACTATCTGTTATGTCATTAAATAATGGTATCATCCAAGCCAAATGACAGCACAAGCAAGAACGACAAAATTCCTATCGTTCCATACTTATATTCAACACCACTACCTATTCATTGTCCTCTCATTTAATCTTCTACCACCTCTACTGGGGGAAAAAAACTTGATAGAGATTTATAGGGAGAGGATTACTGAGTATTTCCAGATTACAAAAGAATAATAATGCTTAAACAGGTAAATAGGTTCACAGTTCCTTATATGCAATTCCAAAATTTTAAAAGCTCCATACGTCCAAAGATTTTTCTATTAGTGTGGTATCAAAAGTTATTTGGCTAAAAAACCTAATCTGAACTGAGGTGAGATTATTAATAGTTTTGATATATCCCACTTGGTATGAATATTTATAAGTTTCACTGCAGGAATGTTAATGTATTGGACTCTAGAAACTGTCCCAAAACCTGCTGAGGGTATTATAATAAACAGCATGTGTTCCATGTTACCTTTCTAAAATCAGAAAATATGTGGAATGTGAAACAAATCTACCACCCCAAGTGTTTCTTAGGACTGTGGGCCAGTAAAAAGCAAATGAGATTTCCCATGAATCTTTTTTTTTTCATACCTCTGTTTGTATGTGACGACATCCTGTGATGTGTGGTTTATCACTAAGGCAGGTGCAGATCCCTCGTGGTAATCAGAAAAGGTTATGACAGTTGAATGCTCAGCAGTGTTTACATCCACCAAGATACCCCCATTCTATTGTAGAAAAAAAAAATTCTGTTTGAGGTATTGGTTTAGCTTGCAATGACATTTGGAATAATCAGTTATGTAGACACAAAAAGTCTGTTTTCTTAAGTTCTTACTGAAAAGCACACTGGTTCTGATCTCTTACAAATATATGTATAGCACCTCACAAATAGATATATTAGCACCTTTAAATGATTACCAGATTTTTTTTCCAGTTGAATTCTGTTTTTTTTAATTTAAATTCAATTAGCAGATTTTATAGCATGTTTCAATAAAATATTTCATAGCAAATTTTAAAAATCAAAGATACTGTATTTTAAAACATGAAAACATGATGTACTGTATGGTGACTAACATAATAAAAATAAATAAATAAATAAATAAAACATGAAAACATAATAAAATAATAAATTAAAATAAACCATGCAAACATACCAGCTCTTCTAAGCTCAATAAAGTGCCATTATCCTGTCGGTTATAAAAAAATGGTTTGGAGGATCCTTCACAGCCCACCACTCTCACACAAAGTTTGCCTGACAAATTTTCAGGCCAAAAGGGAAGGCACTAAAAATATAAAAGTTAAGATCAGCCTTAAAACAATACTGGGGTATAAATAAGACAATGGCTAATTAAGTTTTCAATTCTAAATCTGATCATGATACAATTATTACTAAGTTTCTTAAAATATTTCCTCCACATCTCATGTTAAAATTATTAATAATATAAGGCTTATTTATGAAACCAAAGAAACTCCATTGGAAGAACACAGATCTATTAGTCTGTATGCACTTATAGAATAATTATGAGAAACTAAAGAGCTTACTGATTAAGAATGCCTCAAATATCTTGAATATTTAAAACCTATAATCTTAAAATATCTGCTTTTGTGCATATCCCATTATAATTCCTTAATGCACTATGAATTCTTTCAGTGTTATCTTATCCTAGATAAACTAGAAAGACCATTGAAGACGGAGAAGAGAACACCACAGACCTTGCTGGAAATCCTAACATTACCTTCCTAACGGTTTGATCTTAATCAAAGCATACACCTCTCTGAGCCTTATCTATAAAACTGAGGTTTTAGTTCCTAATACAAAATGTCCCTCTGTTATACAATACTAGATAAATTCTATTTCTGAATAAAAATGCTACTATTATCAAACCCACATCAATGATAATGAGCATTTATTTGTTGCCAAGTCTACAGAGATCATTCTAAGAGCCTTGGAAAGCCCATGCCTCTCAGAGCTCTGAATTTGTGTAACTGGAATCCCTCCTCTTAAGCTTCTTGCTAAGTTTTTAAATATATATTCAATTTTGTTTTTGATATGTACAGAAGAATGGTTCTTTCTTTAAGGTCAGCTGGTTTGGTTGAAAACTCAGGCAAATTCAAGCAGTAATACTCATCTTTGCACCTGTCCTCTTCCTCACTCTTTCCCTCACTCTCTTCACTCCTAAAATCTTACTGAACCTGCAATGTTTAGTTCAAATCCCACCTCTTCTATGAAACACTCTCTTTCGATCTTGGCCACAATGATGGTGACTTCCAATGACTGTACTGACTTTAGAAAAGTATGAGATTCAATTTCCTTCTCGGTAAAGTGAGGGGGTTGAATTTTAGGAAATTTTCAAGGAAACTTTCAGATAATCTATTCAGAAATTCTAAAACCACCTATAACTTAGCATATATTTTCTTCCATGTGTTAATTTATATGAGTCTTCAGCTCGCCAACAAGATTATATGCTTCTTGAATGCAGAGACATTATCCTATTGAGATAATTCATAGTACATTATCTTTATCTTCTTTTCACAATACACATCCATATGTTCTATACATATAGGAAGAACTAGAGGCTGGGTGTTAGCCCTCTAGACTGGTTAGTGATAAATATTACCAGTACTTTTATTCTTCTTTTTTTAACATGTGTTTACAGTGCAAAAGAAAAGTCAAAGTTGGCCATCGTATTTTAATACACAAATATTGTAGCAAAATGGGTATAACAAAGAAGTATATGCAATTCTTATTTATATGTCATATTTATTTGTACGTTTTAGGAGCCAGTTATAGTAAAGGAAAATTTTACCTCTGAAGAAGCAATATAGTTCCACTTATTAGTTGGCATTGAGCCATCAGATGCAATTTCGCCAACTTCTAGTTCTAATGATGACTTGTTTGCAATGGTACAAAAGGGAGTCAGAGTAATTATTCGTGTAAGATTAAAACTACTCATTTTGATGCTAACACCAACCTGTGTAAAGGAACAAACAAGTTTATCATTTCCCAGTACTTTATATAGATTCTTTGAAAGGTACACACACATATCCCATTCATACACGGATTTCTTAAAATACTTTAAAATAACGCTTGTTAAATAAAGTAACTAATATAAGCCATATTCAACTACTGATTATCTTCTCACTAAGAAAAATTTTTGGTTAATTTGGCTCCATCAGAAATCAATTCAAGAAATATCAAGTGGTAATCTAACTAATGATGACTCATAATATTTATTTTATTTGTATTCATTTTTTAACATTCCAAACATAAATTGTTTTATAATTAGTGGAGAGGCTCAAGTTTTGCTGTTTTATCATCACTCTGTTAATGAGATAAGATGAAAATTTCAAAGTGGCAATAAAACAGGTCCACTGGCATCAGATTACTCAAATTTTCATAATCAAATTTAATATTTAAGAAACATTTGGCAGAGAACAGTATGGAATGAGGATTCAACTTACTGTCTTAAACTTTTTATAAATTCAGGTTTTGTCCTGATACTAGTGGCCACAGAAATTTATAGAGATAACAGTCCTTTACATAATACTTAGAATTCAAATTTCTGTACCCCTTAGAATCTAGCTGGTTTACTGAACCAAAGAAAATGTGAATGAAGTCAGAGGTAAGTAAGCAAGCGGAATCTTACCAGGTACTCCATATTGCTGGCAGGACACTTCACACACCCATAACTTCCCACTGTATCCAATGAAAAACCACTGGACCAGGCACTAGTTGAAATTTTTAATTGTACCTACACCAGAGAACACATAACCATCATATAAGAAACCTAAAAGACTATATTAATATTTTATTTGAGGGAAAGTTGTTAGATCACTAGAAATTTATTTAGTAACATGGGACACAGAAAAAAAATAATCAAAGCCATACTGCCAATGAGTCACAGAACCACAGATATTCTAGAGGCCAGCCAAATAAAAGCAGAGCTCTGATCTTCCCATTCACCTATGCAATGAGTTTAGTGAATTTAAAGATGTACACCAATGAGACCCTTTGTTGTTTAAAAAAAAAAAAACTATAATGTAAACTGACATTTTTCCAGTGTTACACTTAAGATATTGAGCTAACAAATTCTTAAAGTTTTTAAAACATAGAGAATTTATGTCTTTATTCAGCAAATGTTAAATGAAAGGCATCATGATCAGCAGAATGGAAGACAACAGGACACAGTTCCTGTTTAATGAGCTCCAACTAAACAAGGAGATGGGAAACACATACTAATAATTATGATGTAAGACTCAAGGTGATTAATGGCTACATGAGTGGTACAAAATGCTATCAAGGTGAGAAGGTAAAAAGTTTACTTCTAGCTATGAGAGTTAGATAAAGTTTTAAAGAAGAGATCTAATTGTGCTCCTCCATCTACCCAACTAGATTATAAAAAGCCTGAGGACAACCAGAGGTAAGAGACATAAACAGGTAATTACAACACTATGGATTAATCGATACTTTAAGACAGTGGTTTTCGAAATGTGGTGGCTGGACCAGCACCATCAACACCACCTGGGAATCTGTTAGAAATGCAATATTCAGACCCTACCCAGACCTACTGACTCAAATAGGGGCACAACCCAGAAATGTGTATGAAAAGTCCTCTAGGTGATTCTAATCTGAAATTTGAGAACCACTGCTCTAAGAGGACATGGATGTAATACCTAGCTCCATTTTAGACAGTTAGAAATCCTTCACACATGTCAGGCCTGAGCACAATGACAGCGAAAGAATGAAAAGCAGGTAACCAGAAAAGATGTGGCAGACAGGGAAAGAAGAGGGGAAGAGGCATTCTAGCAGAGGGTGCAGCACAGACAAAAGGCCTAGCAGTGACTTGGGACAGTGTGTGATAAGCAATTCCAAGACAGGAATCTACAAAGGAAAGAAGGGACCAGAGCACAAAAGACCAGGGTTAGACACTAGGTTCTCTCTCAGAGGCCTGGCTTAGTGCTTCATACCTAGGTGGGCTCAGTTAACAGAAGCCAAATCCAACTCTTCCACCTTCTGAAATGCTATTTCATCACTGGTAAACTACCTAAAATCAAGATTTCTACCTGACACTACTAAAAGAACAGAAGTAATTCTAAAGGCCATGGAGAAAAGGGCAATTCAGCTTTGGGAAACTCTTGCTAGTCCTAACATCTCACTTGATGTATTCCTGACAAGTCTCCTTGGACCTACTTCGTACCAGTGGCACTTCGCAAACTGTTAAGAATGGATTTAAGGAAGGCTTAAATGACTCATGAGTTTCCAGATTAGGAATTTATCTATTTTAAATTGTTATATCAACCAAAACACACCTTATTTTTACTAAAAATGTTCTTCTTCTTGAAAGAGAATAAAATAATATCCCTGAAATCAGCTGGATGTTTCACATGAATGTCTTCCGAACGATACTGGAGAACCCGAGAAGTCTTGTTGATCAGCCAGTAGGGACTAAAGACAGATAGCACCATCCGGCTGCCAATTCGTTTGACATGTACTGACAAGTCAATTGACATCATTTCTGTGGAGTCAGAGGAAAAACATACAAGAAAGAATTCGGGAAGTGTATCACATAGACGGAAATGTCCATTCCAGTTTCTGCCCTGATATTTCATCAGAACCAATTCCATTATTTCTCCACTGATTCTTGAATGTAGAACATCAGCAACACTGCCTTCTGTGAGCTCATGAGTTTCTGCTGTTCCCTAAAAGCAAACAAACAAAAACTAAATTTGCTTAGTGATTTTTTAAAAACCTCTTCAATAGCAACATCCATATTTTATAAAAATGCTAATAAATAACCTACCAGATTCAGATTAACTGACAAGTGTTCAGTGAAGTATGTTTACAAATTATGAATGTCCAATAACCACTAACAACTAAAAAGAAAACACTGTATCATAGCCAAAAGCAGAAACTGTCTTTTGGCCATGAGTAAGTAGGCCAATGGCCATAAGTTTTGAAAAAAAAGTCAGATCTATGCCAAGAATAAAAGGAATGCTGGCTGTTGTCTATGTCATTAGATGAGCCACTTAAGTGCCTGGGTTTCAGCTTCATCTGCTATTCACACACTATGCCTAGTGGTTCCCACATAAAGAGAAGGAAAGTGATATCAAACTATTCTGACAAGCTAAGTAAGGTAGAATTATTTTTTAAATGAATAATAGCCACATAATAAATCAGGCTTTCTTTTTGAAAGCTTCTCTTGCATAAGTACTATTTAGTTCATTTAATTCATTTTAGTCTTTACACCTCAGGGATGACTCATTGTCAGATGAAGAAAAGAAATAATTTAGGTTCCAACACTTTCCAGACTTTTGTATTTTAAAATGTTGTGGCATGAAAATCTAAAAATATTTACCATACATCATTACTAAAAAATGTTCCCTGTTATTTCTTAGACAAATTATTTTAAGTTCAACAGAAACCTGGATCAAATAATCATACTATTAACTTTAAAATAAAAACTTTAAAATTAATTTTAGAATAAAGTAAGATGAAATATTTCCCCACTGGCTTTTTTCTATCCCTTAGCTAATGGAATTTTACTTAATTAATAGGTTATTATGGTTCTTAACTCATAGCAGATGCAACAGAGTTCAGTGGAAGGGAGCAAAAGAGCCAAATTGCCCAGGTTCAAATCCCAGCTCTACAACTTACTAGCTGTGGGTTCTTGGGCCTGTTACTTAAACCTTCTGTGACTCAGTTTCTTCATCTGTAAAATGGGCCTAATAATAATAATAGTACCTACTTCAGAAGGTTATTGCAAGGATTAAATGTGTTAAAACATGTAAAGCACATGGCACAGTGATTGTCATATGCTTAATGCTGTATCAGTTTTTCCTGTTATTAATATTAAAGTATGCTATGGAAAATACTGACCTCAACTAAAAACACAGTAAAAAGCAAAACAAAACAGAATTCACTCTGCAATAATAAAGGTCAAACAAAATACAAGAGACATACTTCGAGTAAGTATCTTAGAGAATATGGGAGAAGGTTCTGCAAAGTGAGGGTAGGATAAAGATGAATAATATAAGCCGGATCCCAGTCTTCCTCATGGGTACATATATAGCTTAATTCATCAGGCAGAGCAACTGTATTGACAATGAGAGGTAAGAAGTTGACTTCTACTGATGGACACTGCAGCATGCATCTGACTTCCCTGCTCCTGTGAAGTTCTTCCTTCCAAGAAATATAAGTGGTGGATTCTTTGTAGTGATTCTCTAAGATACCAGCTGGCTGAATAAACAACTGACATCTAGAGAAAAAAGAAAACAGAGTGGGGAAAAAAGTTTTTATCAAAAACTTAAGAAAAAGAATCTCATTAAATCTTCTTGGTAACACTACAAGGTAAATACTATTATTCTAATTTTTACAGATGAGGAAAACAAGGCTACGAAAGGTTAAGAAACTTGCCCAAAGTCATACAGCTAACCCATGCAGGAACTTTCTGGAAAAAAAAAAAAATCTGTAAACAGTGACAAGTCAGAAAAAATAGTCACTTCAAATATAAAGGCAATCTAATAAAGACAGCTTTCAGAAAATTCTAAAACATTGAATATACAATAAGAGATTTTCATCTGGTAAATTCAGTGATTAAATAAATATATTTATGTATGTCTTAAAGCTGGCTTTTACATATTTTAGATAATGAAAATAGAAGGTTATTTTTTCTAGAATATAGATCCCAATTCATAGAATTAAAAATATGTATTGTGAACCTTTTAAAACTTAGTATATTCAAAGAAGTATGTACCTATATGAATCTAAAGGAACATGGAACTCCTCTTCAGGTCTGGCTACTCCAATGCGCTCCAATAGCTTAACATTCTTAACAGATTTATAGATGATGAATGCAATAGAGAAATGGTTTTTAATCTGTTAGGTAAAAAGACATACAAGTTGTTTAAAAAGATACAGATGCTTGAAAGAAAAGTGTGAGCTGCACATAGTGACTTTTTGATCTAAAAAGTTTCAAACCCAGTATTAGAAGATATTTTTAGGGATAACTGAAACATTTTGGGATATTTAAAGGTTATATGTGAGAAACTTGATGTTTAAGGGGCAGTTAAAAATTTCTAGGATATTCACATGCTCTATCCTCTATGTTCATTGTTAGTGTATAATATACATTAATTTTGAAGAGTTCAGCCGTAATATTTTCCCCATTAAAACCTTTTTTCAATGCACCATGCAAAAACAGGAAAGGATAGCAAAGGAAACATGAGGAAAAGTACTACAACTCTCTTTCCTTAACTACAATATAGGCTAGAGTTAATAGCAAACTGAGAGATAACAATGGCCAAAAATGGAAATCCTTTCATTTTATATCTGATGTTTTAAGTAGGAAGAAATGTTCTTTTGATGACCATATAATGAAACCTGTCATAATGCACAGAAGAAAAATGGATAAAGTCTTAAAGGTAGAAAAGATTAAGATACTAAAATTTTTTTCTGGGGAGATCATTCCAATATTCCTTCACACATACTTGAAAAAAGACAGTCCCAAGTGATATACAAAGAGAATGGAATGTTATCCTATCTGACAAGCAGCTATAATTATTAATACTCCCAGTTCTAAATCTTTAAAGAAATAGACAAAAAGTTTTATTAATTTTAAACCTAGACCACAACAAAAATGGGCTTTCAAATAACAAAACTGTTTAATCAGACATTTAAAATGAAGACTATTACAAAAGTAGGTTGGATTGGAAATAGCAGCCAGTTTAATCTACAATTTATTTCTGAATAATCAGTATGGACCTAATGTTTTACCATTTTCCTATATTCAGCTAAATGACTGAATACTTCTTGTTTTACTTGAAGGGACACAATTCAGTTTAGTGCATTACCTGCAGAGGAGAGCGAAGGGTAATTACTTTACTCCCTTCAGTTGCATCAATTTGTACCAAGACTGAGTCAGAACGACTGGCATTGGGATTCTGTACATTATACAATCGTCTTCCGGATCTGGCAACAGGAACTTTTGCAACTTCTGTATATCCATGAGGTACTAAGGCAGAACGTAAGTGAGAAGCATTCCAAATGTTAATTTACCTGTATTTCTCTAAGACAGAGTACTTCTTAGCAATTTAAAATAATGACAAGAGTGTTCCTCTTTATGACTAAAACTGATGACTACACAAAATGCTTTTTTAAGACATAGGAACTAACAAAGAAAGGAAACTAAAGAAACTAAAATTTAAAAAAAAAAAGAAAAGAAACTAGTTATAAAATTTTTTGACCCAAAACAATTTCTCTTGGGGTTTTAAGTTGTCTTAAAACCAAGAAACAGGGGCGCCTGGGTGGCTCAGTCGGTTAAGCATCTGACTCTTGATTTCAGCTCAGGTCATGATCTCGGGGACCTGGGATTGAGCCCTGCGTCAGGCTCCATCCTCAGCAGGGATTCTCTCTCTCTCTGCCCCTCCTCCCCCCCCCCCCACTCTCTCTCTCAAAATAAATAAGTAAATCTTAAAAACAAACAAACAAACAAAACAAAACCAAGAAACAGATTCTTAACCCTACAGAACAAACCGATGGTTACCAGCGGGGAGAGGGGTGGGGGGGGGTGGGTGAAATGGATGATGGGGATTAAGAAGTGCACTTGTCGTGATGAGTACCAGTATATGGAAGTGCTGAATCCCTATACTGTACACCTGAAACTAGTATTACCCTGTATGTTAACTAAGTAGAATTAAAATTAAAACTTTTAAGAAATGAATTAAACAAAATCCAACCTGTTCCTTATTCTTGCAACTATACAGCAACACCACCTTTTCTTTGTATTGGTGATAATTACTGCCAGTATTTTAGGACTTCTGAATATAATTTTATATAATAATTTTTATAATAATATTTTAGGACTCCTGAATATAGTTCATTTTCCTCTCCGCGTTGAACACACATTCTTTTTGAAGCACAGAACATATTGTATAATTTAAGGGCACAGAAATCTAGTTTTCTCAGGTAAATCTTTCTTTTAAAGATTTATTTATTTTAGAGAGAGAGAGCCTATGTGCACGTGCATGTGTTTAATCAGACATTTAAAATGAAGACTATTACAAAAGCAAGCTGGATGTGGGTTAGTGGGGGTAGGGGCAGAAGGAGAGAAAGCATCTCAAGCAGACTCCGAGCTGAGTGCTGAGCTGGACGCGGGGCTCAATCCCACAACCCCAAGATCACGATCGAAGGCAATTCCTTATTTTAATTTTTTGAAACTTTTTAAAGATTTTTATTTATTTATTTGAGAGTGACTGGGAGAGAGAGACAGAGAGAATGCTAGCGAGAGAGCAAGAGCTAGCATGAAGAGGGAGGGGCAAAGGGAGAGGGAGAAGCAGCCTCCCCGCTGAGCAGGGAGCCCGATGCGGGGCTCGATCCCAGGACCCCGGGATCATGACCTGACCCGAAGGCAGACGCTTAAGTGCCTGAGCCACCCAGGCGCCCCTCTAAGGTAATTCTACATCAAATTTAATTTTCTCAAGTTTAGAGGAAGAAAACGAGACAAGAGTTTATCAATTATTTGCTTCAAGCCTTTACAAATGTTGTTTCCCATGGTATCTGCAGCAATATCTTCATATTTTATCAAAAATAAGTCCCACACCTACAATTCCAAATATGCCCTTAAAATAAAATAAATATAGCATACCAAAGGTTAGAGTGAAGAAGGAGCTTTCTTGACGGCTCAATATAGCTAATTTTCCTTGACGTGAAGGTTCCATGCTAGCATATTCCAATTCCAAATTCTGACCAGCATCAACATCATAAACACCACTTTTCTCAAGGAAGCCTATTACTCTAAGATTATGATTGGGCTGCACCTTAATGGGAACACCTACAGCATTTTTTACTGTAAAAGGAGCCCTATCTTTTAAAGAGTAGTCAAAAGTAGAAGCAGTGCCCTCTGAAAAACCCTGAAAAGGAACATAACATCACAATAAAATTTTTGCAAAATGCAATTTTTTCCCCAAATTAAACAAGACTATACATTTTTAAGAAATTAATTTTGATGACAAACATCAATAATCCATACAAGTTTCAATTTAAAATCCCATTTGAAAGATTCCAAGCAAAAACCAAACATACTTTGGCTAAATTGTTGAAAACATTAAGGCAACTTTTGGATATTGTTATATTCATTGTATCTCCTGAAGAAATACAAACTGCTGTTTGTGGCTCAGGAAGAAAAATAAAATCATCTCCTGGCATTAAACTTCTATCCTGGACTGGATTCTTCTTTACCTATGATGATAAATAACATAACACATTTAAGTTATTAGTCAGTTAATAATAAAATTTAAAAACTCTCAAAGAGTTAAATTCTCCTAAACTGGTCACTTTGTATTAAAACTCCTTAAATGTTTCATTTTCAAAAATAATCATTCTTCACTTAGATTTAGCACAGATCAGCAATCTTTCTTTCAGTGTATAGTCAGTACATGAGGTAATGTTTAGAATCGTGCCACGAAAGCACTCAAAGTCAGCTACGATATTTGTCTCTTGTGCATTCCCCAGAACAAGCTATTGACCTAGTGACACCTGACTAGTCAGTCCTTATGTGTTGATGAGGAATCTAAGACGACCCTAAAGTCTAAACTGATCCTTACTGGAGGTAATGTGGAATTCCTTCTACTTTTTACTGTTAACACCTATAAAAAATATGATAAGCTTTCAACCAGCCATCAGATTCCATCATAGTTTTTGTTCTAATAGAGCTCAAAAACCTTAAAAAAAATTACTTGTTAGCCTGTCTGGGCCAGAGACAGGTAGGTCAGAAATATTACTACTTCACTGAGAGGAAACTGGGACACAGGTTAAGTGACTTCTCATCTTTAAAATAAGAATCTGCTGAGTCGATTTCAGTGCCTCACACTTCAGTCAGGCTACCTCAGAAAGTTGAGTTGTGATCATTTGTTAAGGGTATATAACTCACGTTCCTTTTAGTCTAGAAAAATGTGCTTTGGTATCTAGGATTCTGAAGTGCTCTCAAGAAATACCATAAAGAGATAACACAAAAAAATCAACTAGAATTCAAGTTTTCTCAAATTTTTTGGTCTCTTAAAACCAAGGAGGATCTCAAAAAGCTTCATTTATATGGATTATACCTATCACGTGAACTCTATTAGAAACTAAAACTGAGAAAACTTTATTCATTTAAAAATAATTATATGTTGAATAATATTTATTCATATTCAACATAAATAATTATATGTTGAATATTTTTAATATTATTATATATTATATTATATATTACTATATATAAATATAATTTTAATATTTTTAATTATAAAAATTAATATTTTAATGAAAGATAACTATTAAAGTTATCTTTAATAGTAAAAAGAGGGGCACTTACAAATCTCTCTAGTGCCTGCCTTAAGAGAAGACAGGTGGATTCTCATTTCTGCCTCAGTATTCATTCTGTTGCAATATCACATAGTCTCTGGAAAATTCCATCGTATACTCATGAGAGAATGAGAATAAAAATGACATATAATGTCTGAGTATTACTGAAAATAGTTCTGATCCCATGAACGCCCTGAAAGGGACTCCAGAATCCTAGACCACATCTTGAGAATCACTGAACTAAAAAATGTAAGTGAATGCCCTTACTGCAGTTCAACATAAAGATATTTTATGGTTTCCTTACATTAAGCCTTAAATTCCATTGTCTCTTCCCCTCCACTCTCTCAATCAGTGGCTCCCAAACAGCATGGGTCTCATTGTAGTAGTGAACCTGGAAAGGCACAGGATTATAATAACAGAGTCTTTCAACTTTAACCACATATTTCTATAACCAGTAGGAAAAAATATTATGTAATTAATGTATATGTCAATCGTCATTTTAACATGCCTAAAGACACAAAGAATATCTCTAAAGAGGGTGCATTTTCCTTTTCTTTCTTACTTTACTGCCATAAACAAATTGTTTAACAAAAAAAACTTTAAAAAATAATGATCAACTAAATACTACTACACATCAACAAGTTAAATGTTAGAATGTGTTATCTATTCATATATAAACACTCGCTGCGGCCATGCACAAACAAGAAAAGCTCACATCTTAATCCTGCAACTGTACTTTTGAGAAGCTGGCTCTGGAAGCACTAAATGCTGTGGTCGTACCTCTAATGTCATGTCAGCAGCAGCAGCCATAAGGGAAGTCCAATTTTTAATGTTTCCTGAAAACTTAGACTCCGCCAGTAATAAAGGTACAGTTCGATGCCCAAGGCCACATTCTAAGGTAACCTGAACCGACTCTACAACAACAGCACACTTTTCCTCTACTGATGGATGTTGAAAGTCTTTGAAATTTTCTGTTATTTCTCTTGCCAGGTCAACACCAAGAAACCAAGAGTTACAATCACTAATAGGTTTGACACCCCAAAGGTTTTCTGTTTCCTTAGATGTATCTTTGGATTCATCTTCTTTTGTCTTTGGAGACATAGCAGCCATGATTGTCATCACAGTATTCAGAATTATGGGCGAAATCTTTAAAAAAGCAAGCAGAAAAATTTTAAGAATAAATTATTTCTCAGATGAGAAGAATACATAACATGAAAATTTAAAAATGAATTAAATATAGGTAAATATTAAATATATTACGTTCATACCTAAGGAAAACCAAAGGGAATACACAAAATGATATGTCAAGACAACTAACCTCATAACAATGATTTCTGCCCAGGGTATTCTGGAATTAAGTAATTAACGTTATATGTCAACTGTCAAAACCTAAAATTAAAATTGATCGATTCAGAGTAAAATAGTGTTATGCAAACAGAAAAATGTAGAAGTGTAACTGAATTTTTCATTTTTCAAGCTGCTGCATTAACTAAGCCAAAGCGTATGATGCTCATCAAGGTATATACATACATGGCTTTCATTTGTCTTACTGATACAAACAGCCTATGAATCACCACAGATCCCCTAACACTTAGCCCAAGA
Source organism: Mirounga leonina (assembly GCF_011800145.1). NCBI lineage: Eukaryota > Metazoa > Chordata > Mammalia > Carnivora > Phocidae > Mirounga > Mirounga leonina. The sequence continues at coordinate 36,729,811 of NW_023270839.1, forward strand.
TTTGCAAAATCCACCTCTTACTATCTTTGTATGGTATCTTTGCTCACCTCCTCATTCCTATCACTGTGCCTTAGTTCTACATGACAAGGTCCTCTAGGTCCAGTCAGCACCCTCATGGCCCACCCTCCACACTTCCACCAGCATTATTTTTCTAAAACCCAAACTTGGGCATGCCATTCCTATGCCTAAAATCTTCAACTTCCCCTAATTTTAAGGACAAAGTTCAAACTTCTCTTTAGCTTAGGACACAAAGGCCTTTGTGATCTGATGCCTAATCAATTAGCTAGCAAGGGTTTCCCAAAGTTTGAGCAATACTGGGTTAAATAAGTTAAGTGGATTCCTATACTGTTCAGTTCTCACAACCTCTACTTGTTTAATATGCTAAGAATATATGATTACAACACCAAAAGAAGGATCTGGTATGTACCTCTTCCCAAACTTACCTGTCAACTAAGTCACTTTTTCGTTCTTGCCTTATTAATGTCACCTATAATTAGTGCTCTCAATCTTACAACTCCACCACACCCTTCTCTCCAGCCACGTGGGATCACCCCTCTAAGCCTGTAAAGGGTTTTTCATACCTCTGCTTTTGTGCATATTGTCGGTACTGTCTTGATAATCCTCATCCTCCCTCTCCATCTAACCTTCATCAGATTTTCAAAACTTAGTTCAAGTAGCCCCACTTCAAGGCAGCTTACCCTGATGTCCTGGTCTGAGTTAGAGGCCCTTTGTCTGTGCTCCCAACAGCATATTGTGCATGCCTCTACCTCTGAAAGCTGGACTCACTGATTTGCTTCTTAATATGTCCTTAAGTTTTTTGAAGGTAGGGACTATGTATCCCCAATGCCTTGAACAGGACATTTTTCATTCATAGTAAGAGCTCAAAAAGTGTTAGCTGAATAAACAAACTGATATACAAAGAAAGACAATCCTCCCATACTTTAAGTTTTTAAAAAAGTAAATCTGTTAACAAAATACAATCTAGAACTACCTAGTACTTTAAAATATTGAGAGAAAACTACATTGTTATTTGTATGGTAATTCAAATGACATTAGTTTGAGCCTTGGTTTAATCACTATTGGCTATTTTATAGTAAAGCTACTATCAGAACCTCAATTTTGTGTCCTTTGGACAGAGAGAGAAATAGATTTTGGAAAGTATTCTAAATCTTCCATTTCTAACCAATCATGGGTCATATTTAAAAAATACAAATGCCACTGGAGAAGAGAGAGGTTTTTTTTCAATACTTCAAATGTAAGAGATTTAAAAAAAAGCAAATCCAATAACTTATTTCTAGCATTCATCTGTCATAAATATTTTATAAGACAAATAAAACATTTAATTACATAATTATTAAATTCAAATTATATCTCAAATAAAAACCTAAAAATAACTTATGACAAATAATAGCAACTTCATTTTTCCATCCCTCCTTCCCCTTCTCTTCCCACCCTATCTCTGTTGTCCCCCAATCTCCCCAACACACATACATGCAAAAATAATAGACAAAAACTATACTGATCATTTGTAGATATTTAAAAGTACTCTTTTTAAAAAGAAATAAATATTTGCTTTAAAGAAAAATGCATTTTAACGTTAGTGGTATTTACTGTTTGAGTATGTGAGGTGACTAGCATAATGCTGTAGTTACAAAAGAGATCAAAAGATATTGTTAGAAAAATAAGAATTTTTACCCAAATAACATGATAGGCACTAACCTTAATTATAAATTCTTCAACCATAATACTTATATTTTGTTCTCCTGAGGCCCACATACATTTTTCCATAAATAAAGAACAGGGCTGTAAGACCTAAAAACAAATAAATCAAATTCACATTTCCTTAGTAATAGATCTGTTTTATATATACACACACACACACACACATATAAAATACACACAAGAATATGTCTTACTTAACTGGAGATCTTTAACTATAGCCTACTACTAAAAGCAAAAGGTAAATTAAACTAGCTGAGAATTTCTTGTGAGGGCTCTTCTGAACTATGACAAATCTGTTAACATTGGAAAAGTATTTTAAGCAGTTCTGATCAATTCCTCTACATCAAATTCTTAAGTAATGATGCACACTTACTAATAGAAGTTTAAAATGTTTCCTTTCCTTAAAATACGTTTTAATGATGCCCTCTGTAAAACATGTATTTAAAATATCTGTAAAAATGAGGTAAAGACTATGTTAAAGTATTATATTCACAAAGAAGTATATGAGGAAATTAAACTGCTATTTCATTGTAATTTTTATGACTACTAAATCACCTGAGACTTATTTTAAACAAGGAGTCCTGTTAACACCTTAAAAAAAGACTGTGGTAAGATAGGTAATGAACAGTTTCCATATGATCAACAAGAGGTCAGTCTTGAATATCAGCTAAGGTCCTTATAAGAACAAATTTCAAATCTTCAAATCCAACGATGTATTAAAACTATGAAGCTTATATTTATATACATATATCATCAAGGAAATAAACTAACCTTGCACCTGAATTGAATAAGGAATTAGTGTTGCATTAACTTTCATTTAAAAAAAATTAGGATGAGCTTTTAATGGATTAATACAAGCTTTCTGTGACAGGCCAAAAGAATGCTTCATGATAAAGTACTGACTAAGCCTAGCATTGCATTTCTTTCTGTAAGCCATTTGGCCCACAAATTTTAATTTATTTAATTTATTTAAAATAATACCGCAGGGGTGCCTGGGTGGCTCAGTTGTTTAGCGTCTACCTTCGGCTCAGGTCATGATCCCAGGGTCCTGGGATCAAGCCCCGCATCAGGCTCCCTGCTCCATGGGAAGCCTGCTTCTCTCTCTCCCACTCCCCCTGCTTGTCTTCCCTCTCTCACTGTGTTTCTCTCTGTCAAATAAATAAATAATCTTAAAAAAAAATAAAACACTGCAAATGAGTCATATAACGATCCTTTTTAATGTTAAATCCTCAATTTAACATTTAAAAATTATTGGTATGGCAATTAAGTTAATTAAAATCATATTTTTCAACAATAATGTGAACACATAATTGAAGTTAACTTTTATTTTATTTTATTTTATTTTTTGAAGTTAACTTTTAAAACAGCAAAACACAATCTCTTTTGGTCTCATGACTCCAATTGAATTTTTTTTCATTCTAAGCTTAAAGATTTTAATAATTGTTCATGCATTCGTTCAGTCATTCACTGGATATACTGTGGTAAACAACAGAAACAGCTCAAAAGAAATGTTGATTTGTACTAAAATTCAAATACTGCTCAACAAAAGATGGCACAATGAAAAGAAAATGAGTCTAAAGGTAGTTCCCAGTTCTGTCACTAGCAGCTATGGCTGAATCATTTAACATCTTTGGAACTCAACATCCTTATCTGTAAAACCTCAGGTTTGTAGTAAATAATCTCTGAAGTCTTACAGAGCTCTCACGTTCTAGGATTCTATGAATCCACCATTTCTGCCATTCTCAATCCAAGCTTAGAATAAACTAATTCTTACTGTGGTAATGTTTCTTCCTCTTTTTTCTCTGAGAAAAGGGCAAGCAAGGACTTTAAGATCTCTCACAGAAGCTTCCATCATCTGTTCAAGTTTGGATGTTGACAGAGACAGGTTACACTGGAATGAGGCTGTCAGAGCAGGAGCATCAGCCTTCGTCAGACTGGCAACAAATACCACTTCTGGATCTGTGATCTTGGCCTTTAAAGTCATGTTTGGTCTTACAGAGTCATCTGAAGAAAAAAAAAATAGGAACCAAAAAAAGTTGTAGTAAAATATCTCTTGTTTCTTGAGTATATGTTGTCTATAAGTCACTAAGCTGTTTCTAATATCTTGCTATAATAGATATGGTAGAATTAACAATGTTAATAGTTGATTAATACTAATGATAAATGATTATTAACAAATGCTGATTGTGTGGGATAATGCAATCTGATTTGTCATAAGAAGATCATTTCCACTTTGACCTAGCAAGAATAATCTTATTTTGAAGTTATTTTTGTCAGAATTAAGGTGTGTACATTATGTACATGAGTGTGTATTATGCTATGTTGCAGGGACAAGGAGGGGAAAACAGGAGAGGGGAATATCAGGAAGAGGATAAGAGATGCTTTTTATCAAAGTTCGCTTTGACTTTACCATAAAATACATAGTGTCCTACAATCTATAGTATAAATACATTAAATATGTGTATGAATATAGAGATATCATATGTGATTACTGTTTAGGAAAGGTAAATGGAAAAATCAAATTCTGACCTTGCCAATAAATGGCATTTTCCAGTCTTGCTGAGTTATACATTAGAAAGATAAATGCCTCACCTTAGAGAGTCATAATTTAACAAAGAAAATCACTGGTCTACTTGGTAATGCTGGAATAAACAATTTATTGAACAGGGAAGTGACTTCAGTGTACACTAAGACCAGACATCCACAAACACTCCACTGAGTTTAAGGTGTTTATAGTGATGTCCAGGGGCATCATGCTAGGTGCTCCAATACGCCCACCCTCTGCCTCTATTTGTTCAATTGTTCTTCAATATGCTATAATTCTTCCATATATTTTCTTTAAATAAAAGATTGCCCTTCTATAAAACAGGCTGCCAACCAAAGACCCAGATTAACTCCCTCAATTTTTGGATAAGTAAGGCAATGTTAATGGCAGAGTTGGAACCAGAGCAGGTGTTTCCTAGCCCCTAATCCGATAAATATTTCTACTCTAACTCTGAAAAATTTATGCTTACTAAAGTTTTTCCACAGAATATATTTAAATTGGAAAGAGCAATTTTACTTTCTTAAATTGTCCATTCACCCTTTTTCTTGTCTGTAATCTTTGTTAACAAGTTGTCATCTACAACAGATAAGTTCTGCTAACCTTTCTCCATCTTCATTTTTGCTGTGGCTGTCTGCCGTAGCGGAATCTGTGCTTCTTTTGCCATATTTTCTGGATTCTGAGACACAGCTTTGATAAAGAAATCTGCCACAGTCATCAGAAACTCCACACTGGCGCATACGTATAGCTTATCAAGAACAGCATCAATGTGACTTCCAGTTTTGCTTTGTTTGTAACTTATATCAATCATGGAACTGTTGTCATCTTGGTCATTCTTTTTATCAATCATTCTAAAAAATATATACATTCATTATTTTATTCTTGCAAAAATAATTTAAAAGGTGAAAAATTTCCTAAACATCTTAATAATCTTTCACCTTCGAGTTTTTAATCTTAAAAAACAGATCAGTGTTAACCACAGTCTAATTAGCTAATAAGCAACCAAGGCATAGTCTCCTATGATTCATGTTATTAAGCAATTACAGAATATTTTATAATTATAATGCAATAGCAGAAAAATGAATGAATGACTACTGAAAGGGATTTCAGCAATTAACAAAACACATTAATGTGGTCCCACAAAATTTAAAGGACAACCACTTTATATTATTTTACAAAATAAAACCTCCCTGAACGAATTTATCTCCAAACATCCTCTATAATTTGAGTCCAAAAGTATTCAATCCAATTCATATCAGCCAGTGTTTAATAAGGGTCTGCAATGATTGTTCCCACACATCCTCACATGTGCTGGGACAAGCAGGTTACCAAATAGAGGAAGGCCTTTATCATTCTTGCCTACGCAACAGTGGACTGCCACCCCAAACACGAAATTTGCAAACTAGAAAAGCTGGTTGCATGCTAGCACTCTTTCCTCATTTATTCATCTCTAGGAAAAACAAAGGGCTCAGAAGTATCCAGTATGTATTCAGTGGAGTCCCAGTTTAGGGAGCAGCATAGTTTTTCTCCAAAGAACATCAAGCACAAAAATATTATGTCTCATTATTTGACGGAGGAATAAAAATATAATTTCACTATTAAAGTTACATTATTTCCCACTTTATTGAAGGTTGATATAAGTTAATGTTTTAAAACTGGGGTGATAAGGTGAAAATGCTAGGGATTCCATTTCTAGTAAAACTCTGAAAGAAATTTCAGAACACTGTTTTAAAATATATAGACAAAATTGGGGCACCTGGGAGGCTCAGTCGGTTAAGCGTCTGCCTTCAGCTCAGGTCATGATCCTGGAGACCAGGGATCGAGCCCCACATCAGGCTCCCTGCTCAGCGGAGAGTCTGCTTCTCCCTCTCTCTCTCTACACCTCACCCCACTTGAGTCTGCTTCTCCTGCTCCTTACCCCACTCGTGCTCTCTCTCAAATAAATAAATCTTTAAAAAATATATGTATAAAGACAAAATAAGTAAGACAAAAATTTAAAACTTTCAGACATTAAAAAAAAAATCCTGCCTACTGAAGACAATTTAGAAAAATATTACCAACAAACCACCCCATGTGGATTTCATTATTAAAATTCTAACATTCTCTTAGTTCCCGCTTTTAAGACGGTACACCATTTTATTATTAAATGCCCCTTTAATTCAAACTTCAAAGCAATTGAATCTGATATTAGCACTACTTCTTGATGCACTTCAAACTGAAGTACGACCAAAGACCTCTTTTGATAATCCCAAGCCTAGCAATCAATGCCTGGCAGCAAGGCAAGGTACAATGTCAACCTTACATAATGTACAGCAAGTTCAGAGATGACAAACCTTGATGTTGCTCTCTCAATGCCTTCTCTGAGATCATCAAGAGTGCATGTCTTAAGTTTAAGGCTGACATTCATTGAGCCATCCTTAAACATCTTCCCTACAGAGGCCATAAGATGTAGTCTGAGTTCACCAAGCCGGAAACTGTCATTGTGAAATGAAAGTTTGGATTCCTGTGGCATATTTTCAAGCAAAAGAATCAATTATCTTTAAAGAGTAGGCAATTACTTTTAAACACATTTCTTAACTCAGAGACAAAAGGCAAATCAATAAAATTTAAAAGCATGGGTGTTAAAACATAAGAATAAAACAATAATATGTATGTTTGTGAGTGTATAGGTATATACAAAAAAATATGTGTGTGCATGCTGATATTCAACAATGGTTAATATATGAAAATTTACATCACAGTTTAACGCAAATAATCAGGAAATATTTTTATTAATCAGTCTAACTAATAAATATTTAAAGAGCTCTTCTGTAAAAAAACACTGTGATAGGAACTATGTGTTTATGAGAAAGAACAAGACATAGTAGGTGATCTCAGTGAGCTTACACCCTAACAAATATAGAAAATAGAAATACATTACAAGAACCATCACAAGGAGTTATAACTGATCAAAGACTGACATGTAGTCATTTATTTAATTCATATTTAATCCTCCCATATTCCACAAAGAATATCAAGTGATTAGGTAAAGAATACAAATAACAAAAGCTCAGAGGGTCAAAGAGATCACTGTGGGCTGAGAAAAATTTATGAAAGTGAGAAGTGAATTGAGTCTCAGAGGCTGGGTGAGATTGTACGGGCTAGGAGGAGGTAGAAGATACTCTAGATGGGGAAAAAACATGAGTAAACAGTTCAAAGATGCTCCAAGGGCACAAGGTACAAGCTGCTTAGGCTTGAATATTCCAATTAAAGAATGGTAGGATATGTAAGTGTTGAATCACTAAATTCTACTCCTGAAACCAATATTACACCATATGTTAACCAACTAGAATTTAAATAAAAACTTAAAAAAAAAAAAGAATGGTAGGGAATGAGGGCTGGAAACACAGGGGCCTAACCGAGGCCTCAAATCTCCAACCAAAGATTTAAACTTTCATTTACAGGAAAAAGGAACTCAATCTTTATTTAATCGTAACACATTACCTCCAAATTCTGTAGGTAAAGTCTGTATGCCCGGACTAAAACAACAACCGCTCCCGCAAAAAAGAAAGCAACAGCAACAAACCAACCAACAAAAATCTCTTCAGGGAAGTGAACCACCTCAGTTACAACTGCTCCCTATGGACGACGGCACTGATACGAGGGGTGCCGGTGAGGTGCCACTCCCGGCACACTCGTTCTAACTCTGCATCTGTCACGCTGCACGCGCGCAGTACACTGCATGCATATGGCTCGGGCATTACTGACATCATCGGCAAATTTGGAATGTAAGTTTTAAAAATGTAAATAATTCACAGACTTTTGGTCTGTAATTATTGATACAGAAATGACCTGTGACACATCTGCTGATCACACTATACAGTTACTGGTGTAAACAACTTGGAGCCACTGAATTTTTTTAATAAGCTAAAACTCAGATAACATAATACTGGGTGGTTTTTAGTGGAATGGGAAGCTGTAAATGGCTCCATGAGATTCATTTAGGAAAGTGAACTTGTGCCACTGTCTAGTGTGGATGAAAGGAAAAAGAGCAACAAACAAGGAAGCCGCTGCAGTAGGGTGAACGAAGAAGTTTCAAATAAAGTAGTAGTGAGAAGTGACGGGAAAGAACGAAGAAAAAAATGACAATACTCAGTGTCTAATGAATAAAGGTCAACAAAGAAAGAAGCAAAAAAAGATACCAACATTCTAAGGCTGGGAAACCAGTAGAATGATGGTACCTTAAGTGAAATGAAGAATACATTTCACTGTTCGTTTTCCAATAGTTCATTTTCTGTTTTTTCATTAACATTAAACATTAGAAATGAAAGTACTTCATTGCATAAATGGCAAATACTAGCTCAAGGCTCAACATTAATAATATATGAATATTATGTAACTCTTGAGAAAACAATATAAAACATAAGGTAACATAAATAAACATTAACAACAGATATAATCAATGCAGACTACGGTTATTATCATATGATGTATTTATTGTGAGTATTATGACAACTGATCTAATAAAAATATTTATTAAAGATACTATCTACATAACAAAAAATAACTTTCTAAAATACCACTGGTACATTAATTACTTCAAATCATGGCACTAGATCTTGGTTCTTCAATCCACTGATAAGTATCTTTCATACATATCTATTACATATAATATTTATTCAATAGAAACATAATTAATGCAAAAAAAAGAAACATAATTAATGCTTATGTATCCTGGATAATCATGAATTTTAAAAGAATCTTTTAATGTTCTAAAGCTACTACTAAATTATTCTCCTTAGTTATATATGTATACATATATAGCTATGTAATAAAATTACACATATAATTAATTATTCACATATAAAATTCCTCTACTAGAGATGGATCTAAGTGGTTTCAGTGCTGATGTTACTTGGAAAGAAGTAAAAACTTTTCCTTAACTGAGTAAGATTAGAAATACTAACAAAGTGAAGAAAGAGCAAGACCAATGTATATTCTGTAGGCCAAACAGAATTTAAGAGACATATTAATTTTTTAACTAGTCAAATCAAAAAATGCCAATATTCTAAAAGTAAATATCAAGAGCTAAAGATTTTTTCTAAATAAAGACATTTACTACATACCTGGTTGATATCATTGTTATAAAGGACAATGGAAAGAGATTCAAAGTGAAAGTCAAATTGAAGAGTGACACTTTGGTCCATAGAAAGCTTTGATTCTGGCAAATTTTGTTCTGACGGATCAAACATAAGTATGAAAATTAAAAAGCTTTAAGTAGGTACATTATTTTATACTTATTTAAAAAGCTAAGATAACTTATTATTCTAAATATGTATCATACTTTCTAGGATTCTTTAAGCCATATTATAAGACAATTAAAATGGCAATGATTTATTCTATATGTTTAGCACAGGGCAAAATGACAGGGGCAGGCCATCTACGTTTTTTAAAAAGCACCCCCAGAGTGAGACTGCTCATAATAGAGTAGTTTACAATTATCAAAGCATTTAACTTAAATGGTTATAAGCCAATGTCAAGAGCTTATGAAATTGGAGGCACAGAAAAATAACTCTGTCCTTGAACAGACAACTAGATAGTAACAGGTCCTCTGCCAGCACAGTGCAATTCTCACTATCTTTCATTACCGAAACACCCAACTCATTACCCTTGACAAGAACAGAATATAATTCATAGCAGAGTCAAACAGAGCTCAAATACAATATGGGGCAGGGAGCCTTTGGAATTCTGAGGTAAAAGAGATTTCAAGAAGTAATTTTGTCCATTCCCTCATTATTAGGAAAAAACTTTTTAGACGGTAAGATTAAGAATAGATACTGCTTGTCAATCACTCTTACAAAGTCATTTTATCATCTTTTGGAGATTGATTCTACTCTTTGATCATTTACAGGGAAGTGCTCTTAACAAGATACTGGAAGAGTAAACATTGCATAACTTTAACCACATAAAGGCTTCTCCAAGTCGGGAAACACTAGGGGTTTTTTCCTTCACTTTTCCTGAAAGTAATTCATATTCCAATCTTCACTGTCTGCTGCTTTCATCTGAATTCACAAGTTTTCCCAAGGACCACATTAACCATATAGCCAGAACCAGAAACACAAATGGACCACAGCTGAATATAATGAGATCATTAATCACATAAAGCCTGCCTGCTATTTTTATTCATCTGTACATAGTTCCTGTCTAACCATAGCAAGAGCCTGCTTATCTAGCATTTATCTGTACTGTAGCATAAACCCAATCTGGGGAGGGATGTTGGCCTCACCAAGTTCATGTAGCACTCATTACTATCCACCTAAAACAAAAACCTTGTGTGCACACTGCTCTAGTCATTTATTTTGTGATATTTCTTTTTTTTTTTTTAAGATTTTTTATTTATTTATCTGAGAGAGAGAATGGGAGACAGAGAGCATGAGAGGGGGAGGATGAGAGGGAGAAGCAGACTCCCCGCCGAGCAGGGAGCCCGATGCGGGACTCGATCCCGGGGCTCCAGGGTCATGACCTGAGCCGAAGGCAGTTGCTTAACCAACTGAGCCACCCAGGCGCCCCTATTTTGTGATATTTCAAAACACACTGGGCCCAACTATAGGAGAAGCAATATTAATGGCATTATTAACTGGCAGTTTGATCTCTATTACTTTCTGAAGTAATAGCTGATAATCTGAGCATTATAAAAGCAGAGCAGTCTGGGGACATTTATTAGAAGGACAAGGTGTACTTCAAATCTTTTCAGCCATGGAAATTTTAACCTAATATTTACAAGTCTAATAAAACATGATGTTCACGTCAATGACTTTAAATGATGAAAAAAGAGTAAAAGTATATTTTATATAACTGTTTTGAGCAAGAAGGACACTTTTATTTTATAAAAATTATCTTTTTAAAATGACTGAATTTAAAAGGCTCAGTGCTTTTAAAAGAGTCCATTCTAATAATCTGGAAAATTCCCTTATGTATGTGACTACATCATTCACTAATAAAACCAGATAAGTAAAGCTGTTTTTACACAGCTTTGTTATGGGTCAGTCATCTGAGTAGGATACCAAGACCCTTTTCTCTCTATTATTTGGGGACCTTATTTTGCCGCGTGCCTAATTTGCTCTCTCTCAAGGTCTACCATCTCGGTGGCTCCTGAATTCAGCAAATTCACATTTTACAAGTAAAGGGCAAACATGTATCCTGCAGACAACAGATCGCCTCTCCCCTTATAGAAGACAATGAGCATACCTCCTTTCCTTGGGAGCTCCAAGGCAGCCCCAGACCCTGTACCAGCCAATTTTCCACAGTAAACACTACAATATTGAATCAGTTCATACCACATTATGCTGGACAACTAAAAAGACCACTAAACATAAATACAGCATTAACACTAATTTTTCTCCATGATCAAAGCAAAAATCTTCATCAATTTGTACCTTTGAGGTGGTCCGGCCCACCCAGAACATCTTTTCTTACTCTTACAGCCTCCTGGGTAGACTGTGTAGGGCTTGGCTGTGAAGAAGCTTCTCTGAGATTTTCCAGCAAGATTTTCATTAAAACTGTTAAGTCGTCTTCACTGAGAGCAACCTAGAAAGCAACAACAAGTTGTTGTTAATATAAAGGAATAAAAACACAGAATATCACATCCATGTCTTAATTTACAGTTCCTCAAATTCAATGTCCATCTGAACAACAACAACAACAACAAAGAGTTGGGGCAGTAAATACAGGAGAGAGGTATTTCATCTTGTATAGTATGAGATACTCCTCGTGTGTGCAGACACACTTCTGCCTGCACCCACGCCCAAGCCCCTGCATCCATCACTCTTCTTGCCTTGTCTGTTCCTATCTTTCTTGTATGTTCCTGGATCTATGCTTCTCTCCCCTCTATCTCCTCATCTCCACTCTGCCTCTCTCTCTTCTGGCCCAGAACCAGCTCCACTTCACTTCCATCCAAACTCAGTACATGAAGAGTGCTGTTCATTTCTAACCCCCACCAAGAAGTAAAAAGATTCTCTCCTTCAATTTAGCTCTTATTCCCTGTATATATGCATCTGGACATAACCTAAGATATCTGTTCAACTCATCAAGAATAATATCACTTAGAACAATAACTAATGCATCTAACAAGAATTTTTAAAAACCAAAGCGCAGAGCAGGAAAGGAATATCTTATTCATCTCCTACCTTTATGAAAGGGGATATGTGACAAGAAAAAAGAAAAGAGAGAAAGATAGAAAGGATGGAAGAAAGGGAGGGAGGGAGGAAGATCAAGAGCTTTTGAATCAGGGAGCTCTGTATCAACTGTACCACTTTCAGGCTGTGCTGTTTGCCAAGTTTCTTAGCCTCCTTAACTCAGGTTTCTCAATCTTTAAAGGAGAAATCTGGGGCACCTGAGTGGCTCTGTTGGCTGAGCATTCAACTCTTGATTTCAGCTCAGGTTGTGCTCTCAGAGTCCTGAGATCCAGCAAGCCCTGCATTGTTACCCAAAGTAGGCCCCTATTGAGCTGCCTGATTCCCAGCCTAAATGAAAATGGGGAGATATTTTAGCATGAGATAATGACCAAGGATTTCTTGTTTGCCCCAAGCCCCAGTCCTAGGAGAAGAGATGTCAATTTAACTCCCCAGAAATCCCTTGTATATTCATTCCTGAGTGTGATACCAACCAAGATATTACAACTGCCTGAAAAGGAGCTAACTTCACCACCTCCTCTGGTTTCCTGTGGTTGAAAAGAGCACCCGTATCATATACTTCGATTCACCCCTCAGTAAGTCTGAAGGACAATTTGAGAGATAGCCCCACAGTTGTTTAAGAACTTCAAGCTCACCTACCCAAAACAACTTACTGATGTTACCTACCTGATATCCTTTCTTAGCTGCACTCCAGACCCAGGAAAAGTACATAGACTCATACCAATGAGGGGGTGTTCTGAGAGGCCTGGATTGCTGACACATTAGGCAGTGGAAACGGTACCCACTACGGATACATTCTTGATTTAACAGGGGTCCTTTTAGTTAAAGTGATGATCACACTTTGACGTTAAACTGATGGATTTGTTACTGTTTTTCTTGTTTCTTTTGAAATACTTCCAGCATAAAGGAAAAGCAGAGAGAATACGATAATCCTCCCCAGTGTACCTATCATCTAGCTTTGTCAAATCTTACAAGTTGCTATATTTCCTTCAGATCTTGTTTCCCGATTACAGATATGGTTGAAGCCCTATGTTTACTTCTTTGAGACCCCATCCCCTCTATTCTCCTTTTCAGAGAAAGACACTATGCTGAATTAGAGAATTCTTCCCATGAATGCTTTCTTACACTTACCGCTATTGCATTCCCTATAAATAATATATAGTACTGTCCATTGTCTTGCTTGTTGTAAAATTCAAAATAATATAGAATTGTACTATCATTTTACAACTCAATTTTTTCCATTTTTATGTTTAGGATATACCCATTTCATTTCACATAGTTTTAGCTCACTCATGTTATCTGCTTTATAATGTCCACTGTATGAATATACCATCGTTTGGTCCACATTCTCCTACTGATAGACATACAGGTTTTACTTTTGCTTTCAGCAAACCTATAACCACACAATCTTTGAAAGCAAGGGGAAAAGGTCCAATATTAGCCCTGGAATCTAATCTCTTAACAGCAAGGCAGAAGTTAAAAGAAGAGTCACATACTCCAAAGGAGAGAAGTCTTTATGACTACCCTAAATAGACACTCGTCCCACATATTGCATCCACTCATAACCACACACAGGACCTTTGATCCCTACAATAAACTTCAGTTTTAACTTCTTCCCTAGTAGAACTCCGCTTTGACCCTTTCTATCAAGAACTAACTCTGAAGTAACCACAGGTATTAAAAATAAATTTTTATTTGTTTTTCACACACTCTGTTTAGTCACTTTCTCTCCTCCCCTATCCCCTACTGTTTGGCTTCAATGGTTTCACACACAGGTACAAAAGAACCATAGGATTCCTATACTTCCATAAGCATCTTTGACCAATATCATCTCTCCCTGTGAGCCAACACATGACCTGCTAACTACACTATTATATTTCTATACTTATATGCTTACCAAATATACATATTCACCTATTTAAAATGTCCACTTTTCTAATTAAAAGAGTGCTTCTATACATTAAAAATACTCCTAACCCGGGGGGTGGAGGGGGTGGCAGGGTGCCTGGGTGGCTCAGTCAGTTAAGTGACTGACTCAATTTCGGCTTAGGTCATGATCTCAGGGTCACAGGATTGAGCCCCGAGTCAGACTCCATGCTCAGCGTGGAGTCTGCTTGTCCCTCTCCCTCTCCCTACTTGCGTGCTCTCTCTCTTAAATATATTAAAAATCTTTTTAAAAAAATACTCCTAAGGTGCTTTGAATGTGGTATCTAAATATTACTTTATACTGTCTCAGCATTCAACTGCCTAAAACTTTAATAGAACTTTCCAAAATTATTAATATTTTCAGTAGACTCCAATGGGTTTCATCTCAGACTTCTTGCTGGGTTTACCAGGTATGTGACTAAAGTGAAATAAAGAAAAGTGTGAGAATTAGGATGACCTCTTTTCAGTTAACAAAGTATTCCTTTTTAATGCTTTTTCACTTTTTTTAAAGATTTATTTGAGAGAGAGAGAGAGAGACAGAGCACAAGCAAGAGGGGCAGAGAGAAACTCAAGCAGACTCCACAACTGCGCCAAGTGCGGCGCCCAATGCAGGGCTCGATTTCACAACCCTGAGATCACGACCTGAGCCAAAACCAACAGTTGGATGCCCAACCAACTGCACCACCCAGGCACCCCTGCTTCATCACTTCTGATGTACGCTAGAATGGCACTGTGATCAATGATAAAAGCTTACCTAGAAATTTTCATACACTGTATACATACACTTACCAACATAGGTTTTAGTTTTCCTTTTATCTCCATCCCTGGAATTTGCACATACCATGCTGCTGCTAAATTTCGCTGTATGGACAAAAGCATGTTGACTGGTTTTAAAATTTCAATGTCATGTTGTGGCAAGCCAGCCTGCAAAACAGTTCTGAAAGATAAGAATTTATTTTATATTTTTGAAATTTACATCTTAAAATGAAGACTGTCATACTGTATAACAGTTTCCAGTTTTCCTAGATACTGAAGGCTACTATCGTAATTCTTTAAAACATGATTCTTAAAAAAAATAAAAAAAATAGAACATGCTTCTTTTCACAGATCAATCCAAATCAGAGTAAATCAAGAGCTTTCTAAAACAAAACCTATCTCATGCTGATTTCAAAGACAGAAAGTATGACTATTACACTATTTACTACTTTCACAAAGACCGTTCAAATATTAGCAACTAGCGCAGTGTCATACAAACAAATGTTGACATCCTCCAAAACTTGGAGGACAAAGAAAGTCTACTTAATCCTTAGTTTTGTGTTATTGGTACTTCTCCAAACTCAAAGGGAAAAACTCACCAAACCTACACGTTAAATAAACATATGGTAACAGTCATTTCGAGCATGACTGCCAACAACCGTTTGTACAACGAAATGAGTGTTCTTGTCATTCAACAGACCCAACACTTTCCCATTTGGATTCAATAATCCTTTAGATAACACACTGAGAATTCCCAAATGTGACAAGGTTTGGAAATGAGAAAAAAAATCTTAACTTTTATTACATTTTAAGAAGTTTTCTCCCAACTACAGAAAATAGCTATTATGCAAAGTGAAAAAAAAATAAATCTAAATTAAGTGCTATTGAGTAAATTTTAATTTAATAGGAGATTTTCATAAAATGTAGAAAATCACATTATAAATGTAGTAAGACAAAACAGAGATTCTATGAAGTGCACTAGTATTACCACTGACCAAAAACCAATGGTCATGGTTTATAATTATAAAAAATAAGGAATGAGAACCACAAATCACGAGAGTATTTTATCCCTAGCAAAGATTTTATGAGAATTCTATTTCTAGCAGTAATACACAACTGAATTATATATTTATACCTAGACAACTTCAACTGAGTTAGTTGAATGTTCATCTTGTCAATGACTGGAGGAAGAGAATAATGCCCCACAGGAACTAAGCTAAATTTGTTTTCAACTCTGATTAAACCCAGATCTGCTACAACAGCATTTGGTGATACTGAAGACTGAGGAATGATAATAACTGGTGCTTTCAAGTTAATATCCATCAAAAGGCGGAAACTCTTTTGAGCCAAGTCTTTCATGCTGGAAGCAGCTCTTTCTGCAGCCTGGACTGTGGCTGAGCTCAAAGCTTCTTTGGCAGTTTGGAAATTGTTGAGGAAGTTCTGTTGGAAGAGACTGATATTTAGATTTCCTAAAAAAAAAACAGGACTAACTTTAAAAAGCATTTACTTTAAAAACTAAATAAAAGAGTTAAAAGAGATGCTATTTATGATTGTATATATGGAGGGTGTTAAGTCTAGAAAGACATACTCTGAGATATTAACAACTGTCACCTCTCATGGTTTAGGTAGAAATCCATGACTTATAAGCCTTGAATAACAGCCCTGCTAAGAGGCATAAACAGTTTAAAACTCTTCAGCCCATGACATTTACATGGAAATAATTAAAAGAAAATAATTTTATGGCCTTGTTGATCACAATTACAATCAAAAGTTGTAAATTCTAATATTAGTCCTTCATAAAAACAATCTTTTAGCTAAATACCTTTAAGGGTATTTCATAAAACAACACTGAAAATACCTAAATTAAAACATCAAAAAAGTACTTTTAAATTATATAGCTATGGAAATGTGAAAGAATGGTAACAATGATAACAAAAATTCATTTGGTTATCCATCATGTAAAGGATTTCCTTCACTATAATATTCTGTTCAGCATCTGGGTATTTATTACACAGCCCTATTAGTAAATATTTTGACTATCTAGGTTCAAATGTATAGGCAAAAATATTTAGGTCTCCATGAGAAACAAATACATTTATAAATAAACTTACCAAAAGAGACATGAAGAATTTATGAACATAAACAATTTGGATACAACCCACTTTGAGACTAAGTTTCCCATCTACTTTAGACATATCAGCATAGGCCTTTCCTTCTGTAGCATCTGGATAAAGAGTCATTTGGAACCTAAAGACTTCATCTCCCAAAATAGAGACAGCCTAAAAGTATTAAATTAACTGGTTATTACAGGAAAAGAGCTATATCAAAAGAGCTATATTATAAATAAGTTTCCTTATTAAAAGATCCTTGATATATGAAGAAGCACCATTTAAATTCAACCTTCAATAAATTGTTAAAAGATTATACTTAATAAAACTTTTTCCTATTTCTACAAAAGTTGTTTTAATCAATGAAAATATCAATCACTTAATTGGTCAGACATAACTTATAAATCACATAGTCTATACACCAGGTCAAAGCACAGAATAACTATATTCATGGCCAATCCCTAACAAACTGCCTGACACATGACCATTAATGAATATATAATGAACAAATGAATAAAGCCATCTTAAACACAAAAATCAAAACTAAATTTTTTTTTTAAGACTTTATTTTTTTGTTAGAAAGAGAGAGAGCGTGCACAAGCAGGAGGGAGGGGCAGAGGGAGAGGGAGAAGCAGGTTCCCTGCTGAGCAAGGAGCCTGATATGGGACTGGAACCCAGGACCCTGGGATCATGACCTGAGCTGAAGGCAGACACTTAACCATCTGAGCCACCCAGGCGTCCCAAAAGTAAATTTCAATACAGAAATTATTTTTCATTAAAAAGCATTTTTTCATGTTTGTTTTTTTGGTTTCTATTAATCTGTACATTCTAATTTTTTGTGAAATAATTATTCTTAAATTAACTTTTTAAGGTATAATTTGCATATAGTAAAATGCATTCATTTCCTAAGTATATACTTTGAGAAATTTTGACAAATTTATACCACCCATGTAAATACCAACAAAACAAGATACAGAACATCCCATCACCCCAAAAAGTTCCTTTGAGCCCCTCCCCTTCAGCTAATCCCTGACCCTCCCCCAAACCCAGATCCAAACAACCGCTGATCTGCTTTCACTTACTAGTCTTTTCTAGAGCTTCATGTAAGTGGAATCATAGGATATGTTCTCTTGTGTGTCTGCCTTCTCTTATTAAGCATGTTAAGATTCACCCCCATTACATGTATCACTTTTTTTTTTTTTCCCTTTTTATAGCTGAGTAGTATTCTACTGTTTGGATATGCCACAGTTTGTTTACCCGTTCCTCTTTGGATGGGCATTTGGATTGTTTCCAGTTTGGGGTTATGATTACAAACTTGTTATGAGTGTTCATGTTCAAAGATTTCCGTGGATATGTGTCTTCATTTCTCTTGGGGAAATGCACAGGACTGGAATTGCTGAGTTATATGGTAAATATATATTGGGTTCTATAAGAAACTCTGAAACTGTTTTCCAAAGTGATTATATAATTATACAGTCCCACCAGCAACAGAAGTTCCAGTTGCTATAATCCTTGCCAATAGGTGGTATTGTCATTTTTTTTTCCTCATTAAGGGTTTATTTTGTATTGTCAATTTTTTTTAATGTAGCCCCTGAAATGGGTATCTATCTCCTTGTGGCTTTAATTTGCATTTACCTGATAACTAGTGTTGCTGAACATCTTTAATATTCTTTATGACCATTCATAATCTTTTTGTGTGAAGTATCTTCTAATATTTAACCCAAATTTTCATGGGGATAATGGCATCTTATTTTGGAGTGTAACCGGTTTTCCTTTTTCTTTTTTTTTTTAAGTGAAGTATAACTGACATAAAATATTGTATTTGTTTCACGTGTACAACATAGTGACTTGACATTGGTATACATTGCAAATTACTCACCAGAGTTAAGTCTAGTTACCACCTGTCACCATACAAAGTTCATACAATATTACTGACTGTATGCCCCATGCTATACTTTATGTCCCTATGACATTTATTTTATAACTGGAAGTTTGTACCTTTTGATCCCCTTCACTTATTTCATATCTCCCCAGTACCTTCCCTTCTGACAACCACTACTCTATTTGCTAGGAGTCTGAGGTTTTTGTTTTGTTTTGTTTTGGTTTTTAGTTTCTGCTTGTAAGTGAAATCATACCCTATTTGGCCTTCTCTGTCTGACTTATATCATTTAACATAATAACCTCAAGTTCTATCCATATTGTCACAAATGGCAAGACTTCATTCTTTTTTATGGCTGAGTAATATTCTATTGTATATATACGCCACATCTTTTTTTTTTTTTTTAAGATTTTATTTATTTATTTGACAGAGACAGAGACAGCGAGAGCAGGAACACAAGCAGAGGGAGTGGGAGAGGGAGAAGCAGGCTTCCCGCTGAGCCGGGAGCCCCATGCGGGACTCGATCCCAGGACCCTAGGATCATGACCTGAGCCGAAGGCAAGTCGCTTAACCAACTGAGCCACCTAGGCGCCCCGCCACATCTTCTTTATCCATTCATCTATTGATGGACACTTAAGAGTTGTTTCCACACCTGGGTTATTGTAAATAATGCTGCAATAAACACAGAGGTGATGTATCTTTTCAAATTAGTGTTTTTGTTTTCTTCAGACAGATACTCAGAAGTGGAATTGCTGGATCATATGAAAGTTCTATCATTAATTTTTTGAGGCACCTCCATATTGTTTTCCACAGTGGCTGTACCAATTTTCATTCCCACCAATTGGGCATGAGAGTTCCCTTTTCTCCACATCCTCACCAACACTTGCTATTTCTTATCTATTTGATAAAAGCCATTCTGACAGATGAAAGGTGATATTTCATTGTGCTTTTGATTTTCATTTCCCTGGTGATTAGTGATGCTGAGCATCTTTTCACGTGCCTGTTGGCAACCCCGTATGTCTTCTTTGCAAAAATGCCTATTCAGGTCCTTTGCTCATTTTTTAACGAGATTGTTTGGTTTTTTGGTTATTCAGTTGTATGAGTTCTTTATATATTTTAGATATTAACTGTTTGTCAGATACATGATTTGCAAAATCTTCTCCCATTCAGTAGGCTGCTTTTTTGATATGTTGATGGCTTCCTCTGCTATACAGCTTTTTAGTGTCATGTAGTCACATTTTAAAATTTTTGCTTTTGTTTCTCCTGCCTTTGAAGTCAGATCTAAGAAAACATCTTAGCTAAGACCAATGTCAGGGACCTTGCCATGTACGTTTTCTTCTAGGAGTATTAGATTTGGGTCTTATATTCAAGTCTTTCATCCATTTTGAATTAAATTTGTTATATGG
Organism: Mirounga leonina; assembly: GCF_011800145.1. NCBI lineage: Eukaryota > Metazoa > Chordata > Mammalia > Carnivora > Phocidae > Mirounga > Mirounga leonina. The sequence goes on from NW_023270839.1 coordinate 36,750,321, forward strand.
TGTAAAGACAGTGGTCCAGTTTCATGCTTTTATACGTAGTTGTCCCATTTAATTGACAATTACATTCTTTTGCATGTAGCTTTCCAACACATTTACTAAAAAGACTGTCCTTTCCCCACTGTATATTCCTGCCTCCTTTGTTGAAAATTAATTGACCATATGTACATGGGTCTATTTTTGGGCTTTCTAGTCTGTTCCACTGATCTATGTCTCTTTTAATGCCAATACCATACTCTTGATTACCATAGCCTTGTAGAATAGTTTGAATCAGGGAGCATGAGATCTCTGGCATTGTTCTTTCTGGAGATCATTTTGGTTGTTTGGGGTCTTTTGTGTTTTCATACAAATTTTAGAACTGTTCTATTTCTGTGAAAGATGCCGCTGGAATTTTGATATGAATTGCACACAGTCTGTAGAATGCTTTTAGTATGGACAATTTAACAATATAAATTATTTCAATCCATGAGCACGAAATATGTTTCCATTTATCTGTGTCTTCTTCAATTTCTTTCAACAATGTTTTACAGTTTTCAGTGTACAGGTCTTTCACCTACTTGGTTAAATTTATTCCTAGGTATTTTTTTCCAAGATATTTTTTTTTTTCCAAGATATTTTATTCTTTATGATGCACCTGTAAATGGGATTGTTTTCCTAAATTCTCTGATAGTTCATTATTACTGTATAGAAATGCAACAGATTTTTGTATGCTAATTTTGTATCCTGCAACTTTACTGAATTCATTTATTAGCTCTAACAGCTTTTTGATGGAGTCTCACTTCCCTTGTGGTTTGGTGACTCCCTTTAGTGTTTTATTTACATTCCTTCCTTATTTTCTTTTCTTCCTTATTTGTGCATTTACTGTAAGTTTTGCTGGGTGGTTACCTTGAAGTTCACATAAAACATCCTATGTGGATAACAGCCTGTTTGGTTGATAGAAACTTAAATTTGAATACATTCCAAAACTCCACATTTTTACTGTCTCCAGCCCATTTTATATTTTTTTCATGTCACATTTTATACCTTTTTATCCTCTGTATCCATAAACTAATTATTATAACTATGGCTATTTTTACCACTTTTGTCTGTTAACTTTCATTCTAGCTTTAATAAGTTGTTAATCCACCCTTTACTATATATTTACCTTTTCCAGTAAGATTTTTATTTTCATATGCTTTTTTGTTATTAATTAGTGCCATTTCTTTTCAGCTGAAAAAAGTCCCTTTAACATTCTTATAAGCCCAGTTAATCGTTACAAGTTCTTTAGCTTTTGTTTGTCTGAAAAATTCTTTCTCTCTCCTTCTATTCTGAATGATAGCCTTACCAGGTGGAGTATTCTTAGTTGAAAGTTTTTTACTTTCAGTTCTTTGAATATGTCATGTCATTTTCTGGCTTGGCAAAGTTTCGCTGAAAATCTGCTGACTGCCTCATGTGGTTTTCCTGGTACATTAACAAGTTCTTTTTCTCTTGCAGCTTTTAAGATTCTAATTTTTGACAGTTTAATTAAAATGTGTCTTGGTGTTGCAGTCTTTGTGTTCATCTCATTTGGAACCTTCTGGGATATTCCCTTTCCCAGTTTAGGGAAGTTTTCAACCATTATTTCTTCAAATAGATTTTCTGTCCCTTTCTCTCTTCTCCTTTGGGGATTCCTATAAGGTGGATATTATTCTACTTCATGTTGCCTCATAGGTCCCTTCAGTTATCATCTTTTTTCTTTAATTCTCATTTTTTGTTCTGCTGCTCTGTGTGGGTAAATTCCATTGTTTTGTCTTCCAGCTCACTGATCTGTTCTGCTTCATCCAGTCTGCTGCTGAGCCCCGCTGGGGTATTTTTTAATTCAGTTATTGTATTCTTAGGCTCTATGACTTCTATTTGGTCCTTTCATATATTTTATATTTCTTTGTTGAAGTTCCCATTCTATTCATCCCCTCTTCTCCTGAGTTTGGTGAGCATCACTATGACCGTTACTTTGAACTCTTTATCAGGAAAACTATCACCGATTCATTAAGGGTTCTTTTGAGGTTTGCCTTTGTCTTCATTTGGACACATTCCTCTGCCTCCTCATTTTGCTTGATTCTCTGTGTTTGTTTCTATGTATTAGGTGAAAGACCTACTTTTCCCACTGAAGGAGTGGCCTTGAACAGAACAGAACATGACCAATAGGGCCCAGAAGCACAATCCCACCTGGACACCAGAGCCAGGTGCTCCTGGGGCATCTCCTGTGTATGCTATGGGTGCCTGCAAGCTATGGCAGCAAGAGTACGTCTCTGCCTCTCCCACCCATCTCGATGTGGCCCGTTTATCTTTTGTTGTGAAGGTGCTGTTCATCTAGTTTTCGTGACTTTTTCAGAGAAAATTATCTCATCTGTAGCTGTAAAATTGTTATGGCTGTAGGGGAGGTGAGTTCAGGATCTTCCTACCCTGACATCTTGAACAGCCTCCTTTTCCTGAAACCTATTTTTTAATTACCTTTTTGTGAATGGACAGCAAATCAACATTCGTAATTACTATATCCTTAAGTCTGGCAAACATGTCAGTCTGCTTTGGCTTCACAGAAATAGAGGCATCCATTCCTACGGGAAACATAACATTTACAAACTTTTCACCCAATCCAAGTGAACCGATTCAGTGGTATTTAATCAAGTTAAAAAATATACTACCAAGATAGAGAATGAATATAATTACTATTACACATAGTAAAGGTATCAACTTCTATGTATAAGATGCCTAATGAAGATTACAATATCTTTAAGTATTTCATACATAAAAGTGGAAATTTTAAAGACAAAAGAAACTGAATTTCAAAGAGAATCAATCACAGGTCTCCAAACAAATATCCTGTGCATTGGCAAGATCATAAGTGGTCATAGAGGAAGACACACACTATTTCTTAAACAGCCATCTCACAAGCATTTATTATGAAAACTAAGGCTCTGATAATGGAGCATAAATGAATATAATTTGATGAATAAATATTCATTCTACAAAAAACTACATATAAAATAGAATCTTTCTATCCAAAAAAATTTTGGTTATTCTCATAATCTCTAAAGCCGTAATGATTTCTAAAACAGCTCCTCAGGAAAAGAGAATGTCTATAGCTAAGAACCAGTAATAAGCTCAATCTAATACCATACCACCGATGAAATACTTAGTAATATTTGTTGAACAGTACTTACTTTTAATCTTTTCTCAAGTGCTTACTATGTACCAATCACTTTTCTAAATATATGTAAATGCATATATAATCCTACAAATAATTGTCATAACTATCACAACAATCCCATGAATAATTATTACAACTATCTCCATAGGGAACTAAGATACAGAAAGGTTAATTAATTTTCTCAAGGTCAGCTAATAGATGTTAGAGCCAAAACTTAAATCTTGGCAGATTGGTTCAAGAATCCATGGTATAATATGAACCTATCCTTTTATCAAGCTGATGATGAGTAACACAAAATTTCTTTTAGGTACTTCTAGTCTGATGTTATATATGTACAAAAGACAAGGGAAATAAACATAGTTAACATTTTCTTTATTTAGTGAGGTGTTGTGATATTAATTTCTCAGTTTCTCTTTTGGATTTTATTCTGAAAATACAAAAGGAACATAAGCAATTAAGCCTTAGATTTATTCTAAAATTTGAAAAATACATAAGAAATATTTCATGTCAGCTGTGAATCATAACAAATTCACGTCTACCATTTCAAAGTACATCTTTGAAAAGTTTGTGCAAGTCTTCAATATAAGTAAACAAAACAATGACTCAAGAAATCTACCATACACAAACTCACTCTTCCTGGAGGTCTATGTAAAGAAACAGAAATACCTACACCAAGGTATATCATTACTTACCACGTATTCTAATATCTGCAATGTTACACTTCTGATCACAGACAAAGATATTAAATGCATTTAATTCAGCTATGACCTTTAAATCAAACACATCATCTTCAGAAGTACTGCTGGATACTGAAAAATAATAGAAAGCTTGTGATTAGCAAAGTGCAAAGATGATATAACAGACTAAATAATGTAAAATTCACAAAAAGTACATTATGAAATAAGAAGAATCAAAAAGGCTCCCATTAAGATAACATATAATTAATATGGATTTTGACTCAATTTTCAAATGCCAATCAGAAACTAGCATATTCCTCTCCAACTTAAGAATAAAGGCAACCTTTAATAGAACCTTGAAAATACAATTTGCTAGATGGAAACTTTCCTATAATTTTTCTTCCGGGAAAAAAGATTTAGGTCTATGAGACATTAACATAAAGAGCTGAGTTAAAAAAATACAAAAAAATTTATAGTGTGTGTGTGTGTGTGTGTGTGTGTGTATAAGAATCACAATCAAATGGATTCCCTTCAGCTACTTTGGTCCAGGTCTCAACTGATAAATTTAGGACATATTTTTCTAGAGATCTGTCTTGCCTGAGGGAAACAGACCTTTTCCTATAATACTGTAAAAGCACAGGACATCAGTCCTTAATCACCAAGGTGATAACAGGGATTTTTTTTTTCCCTTAAGATGTAAATCAAACCATAAAAACTATAATCAAACCATTAAAATCAACTACATAGCATAACTAGAAAACTGTTTCTTTGGATTAGTAATTTTTGTAGTTTACTGTGAACTTAAACATTGCTCTTTCATTTATTCAACTGTGTGTGTACATGTATGTATATATGCATGTTACATAAAGAAGCATTTCCACAGGTATTAATACAGCAAGGACATTAAAGACAACAATAAAACTCTTTAGTTTATAGCAAAAGTATCGCTCTGATCCCTGGTTAAAAAAAAATCTGATCCTTATATCAGATCTAATATTACTAAGAGTTTTATGCTTTAAAGATGTCAGTAATACAGATGTCACTCAAACAGGCAATGGTCTGAAAATTAAATTACTAGATGTTAGATATTCATACCATGTAATATGAAAGAAAAATAATTTAAATGACATTTGGCTTAAAAATAGGCGCATGTTCACTCAGGATAACATCATATCTAATTCATAGCACAAGCCATATGCTTGAGGAACATCCCATATGTGTGTGTGATTTAAACTCAGTTTTGGTTAGAAACCAAAGTGAGTGTTTCTCTTCCATGATCTTCTTCCTTTTGTGCCCCGCAGAGCATTTAAAATTGTTGAGCACCAGGTGGGTTTATGTGACTGACAGAAATGGGCCTTTGTACTATGCATGACTGTATTCATATTTTAATTTCTTCTGTTCTCACTTGCACTGAAGTGAAGGCTGCAGAGATATCAATGCAAAGTACGTACAACTTTATTTTCCATAAAAGACTGACAGTGAAATCAAATAAAATTACATGATTAATATTAAAAATTTATTTTAAATCCCTCACAAAATTATCCTGTCCCTATTGCAGGAATAAAATTTGCTCTCTTTTGAAACTAACTTAATCTGTCAGAGCAGCTGTAATATTAAGGTGCTAAATATTTGTCCTAGCTTGAAAATATAAGTTATCATACGATTATTAAAAGTTCAGACAGAAAGTATTAGACCATGACTCAGAAGTTAATACCAGCTTTGACAACGATACTTCTGGACTCCCCCACAAGTAGTTTCAGCTCAGATTCCTTCTCAGAAGAGGAAGGTTCAGAGGATGGAACAGCAGATGATAAAAAATCCATGAAGGACAGTAAAGCTTCCAAATGAAGTACTAAGTCTAAGGATGAAAATGAAACCTAAGATAATAAACAATTAGAAAGACAGATTTCAGATATGGTGACATTTTTATGTTAAGCTTCAAACATAAACAAATAAGTATACGTTGAAGAATAATTCCTTTAAGAAAAGATCAATTAAGATCCTTTTTTTAAAAATTTTATTTTATTATGTTAATCACCATACATTACATCATTAGTTTTTGATGTAGTGTTCCATGATTCATTTTTTGCGTTTAACACCCAGTGCCCCATTCAGTACATGCCCTCTTTAATACCCATCACCAGGCTAACCCATCCCCCCACCCCCCTCCCCTCTAGAACCCTCAGTTTGTTTCTCAGTGTCCATAGTCTCTCATGGTTCGTCTCCCCCTCCGATTTCCCCCCCTTCATTTTCCCTTCCTACTATCTTTTTTTTTTAAATATATAATGTGTTATGCAGCCATCAAAAATAACGAAATCTTGCCATTTGCAACGACGTGGATGGAACCAGAGGGTATTATGCTAAGTGAAATAAGTCAATCAGAGAAAGACATGTATCATATGATCTCACTGATATGAGGAATTCTTAATCTCAGGAAACAAACTGAGGGTTGCTGAAGTGGTGGGGGGTGGGAGGGATGGGGTGGCTGGGTGATAGACATCAGGGAGGGTATGTGCTATGGTGAGTGCTGTGAATTGTGTAAGACTGATGAATCACAGACTTGGTCCTTTTTTTTTTTTTTAAAGAAAGAACTCATTCTTACGGTGTTAATCTCAACCAGACAATAAACAAACACTCTGCCCCCCTCATGCCCAACTCTAATTCTGACCTTAGTTGGTGGGTTTTAAGGAAAGATACGGGAAGTACTAGCAGGCCTTAGGTCAATCACATTTCAGATGGGTCCAAGACAGACTATATAAGCTCAAATGTATTGTAAGCAATATCTGTACTGAGCCATGCTTTTAGCTTCATCATTAATTTTATTCTAATCCTAAAGTCAATATATAATTCAAATGTTTAATACATCCATCAACAGTAGGCCAAATAACCATGTATAAAATTCCCTTAAATAGTATATTATTTGTTGGTGAGGATGCGGAGAAAGAGGATGGCTATAAAGCTAGATTTAATAATTAATATAACATTGCCTTATAGAGAATTAGAAAATATTTACCTTCAGTCTCTGCTTGGTATTGTCATGAACGGTTTTAAATTCTGGTCCATCACTGTCTGCCTAGAAATAGTGAAAGATTAAACCACTGGGTTGAAAACACCAAGAATTCACACATTGAAAAAAATATATATATATATACACTTACATACATAGGTATATATACATGTGCATACATATATATGCATATATATATTCTCTACTTTTCAAAGTATGCTATGAAAACATTATAAGCATATTTCTTAACAGCAAAGAGGCATGTGCCAAAAAAAGTGAAGCATTTCTTACATCCTATAGAAGCAAAAACTCAAATTCCTTATCCTACTTAGGATTAAATGCCAAAGGTAGGGAAAAATGCTAGCATATCTAGATTATAACAAATTCAGATTACCACAGAACTTTGTACACTCACTTATTCAACAACATAAGGGTTATTCACAAGGTTATTTTTGGATGCTTGCATAATTCACTACAATCCATGAGCTTTAGAATGAAAAATCTTAGGGGGGAAAATTGAAATACTAAACATGGGAGAATTACATAACTTTATATATTCAAATATTAAGAATCCTAGAAGGAAACCAGGTACCTTTGTCAGTGACATTTTCAGCAGGGGCTCCTCAGTTACATTAGAAGAGTTAATAATGTGAAGTGGCTCTCCTGCAGAGTCTAAAAATAAAAAACACAGGGCAGCTCCAGTAAGTCTTTCAAACATTTCAAATGTACTTTAAAACAGAATTTTACTGTATATTAATCATACCTCAATAAAAGTGGCTTTGGAATAAAAAAACTCCATTAAAAAATTGAAAAAAAAAAACAAACAACCCAGCACCAGTCAATTATAACTTTTGTAACATTTGTTACTGGTATTATTCACATGAATAAATCAGAAAGAATATATTGAAGAACAAAGCTATAAAATACATAAGTTAGGGATTATTCTCAATATGTTTGCTTTACTTAAAGTTACCCCATAGAGTTCCTATAAACTTTAAACATCCATAGCAACTTTAAAAGTTGGCTTAATGCGGGGCGCCTGGGTGGCTCAGTCGTTAAGTGTCTGCCTTTGGCTCACGTCATGATCCCAGGGTCCTGGGATCCAGCCCCACATCGGGCTCCCTGCTCCGCGGGAAGCCTGCTTCTCTCTCTCTCCCACTCCCCCTGCTTGTGTTCCCTCTCTCGCTGTGTCTCTCTCTGTCAAATAAATAAATAAAATCTTAAAAAAAAAAAAAAAAGTTGGCTTAATGCATGTTAAAAAGTGGATTTGAATATATTCTACTTCATGCTAAATATAGATATATATATTTAGATATATTCTTACTTTATGGCAACTACATAGATAATAAATTTTTAAATATCAAATTCCTTTTTATCAAGGTAATAAATTAAATTAACTAATTATGATGACATTAATAAATTGCTTACTATTGACAAAAAGGTAGGGACCACTGCCTATAACATGAATAATTTACACAGACTATAATTCACACTTACCAGGGAACTCAAAGCATCGCATACTAATTTTTTTTAGATAAGCTTTAGCAGTCAGGTCATAGGGTTTAACTTTAGCTCTCATTCCAAGATGCAGGACATTAAGTTCATGTAAAGGCCTTCCTTTCTTCTCTGCTTTTTTCATCAAAGTAATCACAACCTAGAAAAGGCCCAGTATTACCACAAACAATTCCACTTATATACAATGAAGGTAAGTCAACAATTTCATAACCATCCAGAGTGATATAATAAAAATATTCATACAGTGTAAACATGTGCACCACTATTTGTGCCTGGAAAACTGCCTAGTGTTATTTACTTTGGAAGGTACATTTATTTGAATTATTTTTTAAAGATTTTTATTTATTTACTTATTTAACAGAGTGAGAGAGAGAGAGAGCACAAGCAGGGGGAGCAGGAGAGGGAGAAGCAGGCTCCCTGCCGAGCAGGCACATTTACTTGTTCACATTTTTGAAACACTGCCACTATGTTCTAGTGATTAGAATCAAGGCAAAATAAAAAAAAAAGTAGTTCTAATTCCCAGAAGTTCTAGTCTGATGGACAGCCTTTCATCTGGAAGTCTATACAATAAATGGGCAACTTTTATACTAATCCTAAGGCAAGATTTCTCAAACTTGACACCATTGACATTTTGGGCTGGATAATTTTTTACAGTGAGGAAGCAGACTTGTGCACTGTAGGATGTTTAGTGGTAATGCTGGCCTCTCACACTGATTGTCAGCAGCTCCCTCTCCCCAGATAGTGAAAACCAAAAATGTCTTCAGTGTCAAGTATTGGCCTGGGGAATGCAAATTGCCTCCCCTACTTCCCACGTCCTCAGGGAATGGAACTGTAGTAATATTTATTACAAATGATAGGAAAAACAGCTTATGGGTTTTCTATGCACATATGTTAATGAAGCCCATTTGCAAATAGAATGATACATCAATGTTTCAATTATTAAAGCTTATGTATCTTCAATAACTAATATTAACCAGAAAAACAGTTAAGTTTTAAGATGAAAGAAATTAGTTGCAAAGCATATATTTCAGATAAGAAAAGTAGAACCCATTTGTTTTAAAGTTTGTTATTTTTAACTCAGAGGAAGAACACAACCTCTACTATTAATGACAAAGGGATTTTGCAGGAAGTTCTTTCAAGTCCCTTTATCTACTATATTTTCTCATATACTCACACCTTAACCCTGCCCCAGCCCCTTTCCTGATCCCCTTTTCTCAGACTCTACTTACTCTTCCTTAAAAGCTCATCTCAAATGTCACTTCCTCCAGAAAATCTTCCTGACACTCTCAGCCTGCTTAGATCCCCCTCCTTACTATCACAGCCACAAGCTCCTCAGGCACATTTTTAATGGGAGCACTTACAAAATTTTAATTGTTTTCTTGTTAGAGTTCAGAGTCTCTGCCTTTTAACTCTGCATCCTCAGCACTTAGCACATGCAATGAATATTAATGTGTGAATACAGAAGAGGAAAATCCATCTAATCTTTCCTCAAAGATCTGCAGATGGAAAGCAGATAGTGTAGTGGTAATATAATATTTAAAACATGTAGACATACTGTGTTTTATTCTATTAAGGGTTTCTAAAATTTGCAAAGGATTTCTCTGTCACTACTTCCCTTTCCTGACTTGCTTAAATGAAATCCAAAGCAAGCTACATCCCAAGTGTCCTAAAATCATTTGAAAAGCATGTTACAGGACACATGGAACCATGTTCTCTATGAAATATCGTATACCCCAAATATAACTCATCTTTCATAAACTCTCAAATTTACTATAAACTGCACTGCTACATACAAATGATAAATAGCCTACATTAAGATTTTTTCATCCATATCAATAACCTACGAGTTTTAGTAGAGGTAATTCCAAATATCTTTTACTTATTCACTTTACAGAAACAGATGAAAATTACACACCTCTTTGATTTCAAAATTCAGCAGCACATTAATGATGTCTACAGATCTCATTTCTTCCATTCCAGCTGTTAAAGTACCTTGGGAAGCATGTACATCTTGTTTTGCTGTAGAGGTTTCAAGTGGCCCTTTAATTTCACCTAAAGATGTTTAAAAGAAATTCTTTCACTTCTATCCACACATTTTTTTCCATAAATACTCATTGAGGACATGTATGAGTACTCTGGACCTGTGAAAGCACTGAAAATTTACAAATCAGTAATACATAGCTCCAGCCCTTAGAAAGCTTATGGTTTAGTAGAAGAGACATATACATTTAAAATACAAACAAACAGGGCGCCTGGGTGGCTCAGTTGGTTAAGCGTCTGCCTTGGGCTCAGGTCATGATCCCAGGGTCCTGGGATGGAGTCCCGCATCAGGCTCCTTGCTCAGTGGGGAGTCTGCTTCTCCCTCTCCCTCTGCCTGCCACTCTGCCTACTTGTGCTCTCTCTCTCTGTGTCAAATAAATAAATAAAATCTTTAAAAAAAAATTAAATACAAACAAAAGAAGCAGGCTATGCCTGGTCACATTAAGTAGACAAATGTTAATAGACTACAGAAAATAAAGAACATGAAATAGTTATGGGGAGGTCAAGAAAGTTTTAATAAGGGAGTTATCATTCAGGTAGAGCTTAAGGACCTCCTCATACAGAGAAGGCACCCAAGAATAAGATAAGAGATTGTGCAAAATTGTAGACAGCACATCATGATAGGTTTTGGAAACAGAGTTTGATATGATTAAATCATGAGGTGGATAACAAGAGTTAAAGCTAGAAAAGAAAAAAATAGGAGGGATGGTTACAATCTCTTATACCATACAAAAAAGCAAAAGTAAAGCTATATGAAACTGACACTGTTGTGCTGAAAATCACATACTCAGAAATGCAATAAAATTGCTTTCTAAACTGTAATACACAAAATTAATAATAGCTATCACTTGCTTACCTCTGTGCTGGTCACTATGCTAAGGGCTGTACATGGATTGTCTCATTTCATTTTTATATCAACCCTTCAAGATAAAAACTTTATTATCTTCATTTCACCGATGAGCAGATTGAGGTTCAGATAGATTCAGGACGTTGCCCAACTTCACACAGATGGCAAATGGTAGAGTCCAAACTCATCAGTCTCACAATAGCCATTACTCTGAACTAACCCTCATTAACATTACATAAGTTACTAATATTATTGGAATTAACATTATCTATGATCACTAACACAAGAATTCTGTACCATAAACCATACCAGAAAACTCTATAAAAAACCAATGCTGTCAATTATTAACTCTGAGAAAGAAACACATAGGGTGAGGTTTCTTAACTATCACCTTATTCCAGCACTGTTCCACAGTGTGATCCAGGGGAAATGATTCTAGCAAATATTTTGCTTTTACAAAATAATTACTGGAATAGGCAGAGATTTCTTAAGAAATAAAAGGCACTAATCACTTTCAAAAATGATATATTGGAATTCATTACAACTAAATAATTCTTTTCATAAAAGACCCAATTAAGAATGAAAAGCAAATCACAGATAGGGCTATTTCTATGCCTATATCAACACATACACATATAACACACACAACCAACAAAAGGCTCATATCCAGAATGAACAAAGAACTCCAATATATCACTAAGAAAAAAAAAAACTCAATAAAAATAATGGTCAATAGATTTGAATAGTCATGTCATGGAAAAGGATATCCAAATAACCAGGAAGCATATGAAAAGGTGTCAGTTTCATTAGTAATCAGGGAACAAATAAGAACCATAGAAATACCACTGCATATCAGCCAGGATGGCTAAATTTAAAAATATTGACAATACCAAGGGCCAGTGAGAATGTGGAACAACTAGTACCCTCATACATTGCTGGTAAATTAGTACAACCATTCAGAAAATCGTTTGGTATAATATGGCATAAGTTACTGAAGCTAAACGTAAACCTAACAAATGAGCCTAACATGTGAAGCCTAGCTATACAACCAAAAGAAGACAGTATATAAGTATAACAAAAGACATGTATAACAACATTCATAGCAACTTTATTCAAGACAGTCAACAAATGGAAACAACCCAAATGTTTGCCATCAAAGGTAGAATGGATAAAATAAATATTAATGCATTCATATGATAAATATGCACAGGATTAAAAAGAACAACTACCACTACACACAACAACATGGAAGAATCTCCCAAACAAAATAATGACTGAAAGAAGCCAAAAACCAAAGAGTAAACTCTGTATGACTCCATTTATGTGAAATTCAAAAACAGGCAAAACTAATCTATCTGTGGTATTACAAATAAGGATGGCAGTTAATTCTGGGTGGATTTGAGGGCAGGGTGGGTGTTTGGTACTGATTGGGAAGGGGCATACGGAGGCCTTCTGGGGTGAGCTGGAAATGTTCTATATATTAATCATGGTGATTAAGAGCTATATGGTATAGCTATACATAAAAATTCACTGAACTGTACACTTAAGATTTGTGTTCTTTACTACTATTTGTGCTCTGTAATATAGTAAGAAAAAGTTTTTTTAAAAATAAAAATATAGTGAGATACCATTTTTCAATTAGCAATTTAGCAAAAATTTTAATACAAAAAAACAAGCTGGTGGGAGTGCAAAATTAGTACAAGTCCTAAGGGGAGCAATTGGCAAGAGGTGTCAAAAATGTTCAATTAAATTAATTAAATTCATTAACTTAACATATATTAAGTTAATAAAAATTAAATACCCTTTAATCAAGAAGTCCTGGTATTTCCCCTACAGACATATGTGTACTCGTAAAAGTGTATGGACAAGGATATTCAATGTAATGGGTAAGAGTGAAAGACTGAAAACAATCTGCAATGTCCATCAACACAGACTTGCTAAATAAATTATAATACTTCAAGATAATTTAATACCAGGCAGCCATTAGAAAGAATGAGACAGAACTATACATAGTATATTTACAGATATAGAATGAACACCAAGATAAACTGTTATTTGAAATAAAAAAAGCAAAGTGCAGAAATACACACACATATACACATTTATAGGATAGTGCCATTTGTTTGAAAAAAATAACTATATGTGCATGTCATATACATATATAAAAGTTTTAAAAATTAGGTCTGGTAGTTACTTTGCCTTTAAGTCAAAAGGCCATTGCAACTAATAATTTAAATTCTCTGAGTTTTTACTGCAGTACAATTTTTCAGTATTTTCTTTGCTGAGGTGTAATTTATCAAATGTTTTCATTCTTAAAGATATTTTACCACAAAACCCAATTTAAAAATCAGATTAACTATACTACCATAGCCCACTGCCAACTTTGAGTGTTTTTATTTGCATACAGTAATTATTCCAGGAATCCACCAGATGTAAAATGCTTCCTTATGGTTCCTCCTAATTTAATGCAACTTAGAAATAAGTTCGGAACCTATAACCAACTATTGCCATAACTAAAGAGAGTCCATCAGCTCTAACTACAGGTTCATGCAATATTTATTCAACAAATAAACATCTTCTTTCTTTTCATGGTAATACAAATCACAATTTGTAAATATATATTTATGTCATTTTTATTGTCTGTTTCCCCTACTAAATTGTAAAATAAATAGATATGTGTATTATGCCACCTACTGTCAGTCTCTTACCTGTCTTTTGTACTCCTGGTTTCATTTTATTCAAGTCTTCAGTAGCCTCGCCAAGATTTTCTGCTAGTATTCTAAATAAAAGATTAAGATCTTCTTGATTGAGATTAACCTATGAAATATCATTAAAAGAAAAGATAAAGATATTTCATTTTAAAATGAAAAATTTTAGGGGCATCTGGGTGGCTCAGTTGGTTAAGCATCTGCCGTTGGCTCAGGTCATGATCCCAGGGTCCTGACATTGAGTCCCGCATCGGGCTCCCTGCTCAGCAGGGAGGCTGCTTCTCCCTCTCCCCCTCCCTCCTGCTTGTTCTGTCTCTCTCTCTCTCAAATAAATAAATATTTTTTTAATTCCTTTAAAAAACAGCTAAATAAAATGAAACAATTCTAATATAGATAATAAATTACTATTTATAAGACACTGAAGAAAGAATAACCTTAACACTGAAAAATTATATATTCATTATGCACTCAAGTATTTCACTACTTATTTCATTTTATATTTTTGGTTTCAAAGATAATAAAATGTTTGGAGAAAAAAAGGTGATTTATAAATCAGTATTAGTTCCATCTACTTAACTTATATAAACTATAGGGAAAGATAATAATGATTAAGGAAATCAGATCATTTAAAAAAAGTGACAAACTCAGAAAAAACAAAAATTCTACATTTTTAAAAGTAACAATTCCAATGAAATAAAAAGGCTATCTTCAGTATAAAAAATAAGCTTTGCCCTCAATGCTATAGGGGTACTGAGATACCCCTAAAATTAAAAGTATGGGTATATAACATATAAAATGAGATATACTAATAAACAATTTACACACAGATCTCTGCTATTGTGTACATATAGCAAATTTAAAAATTAAATAAGGAAGAGGGGTCCAAGATGGTGGCATAGGAAGACCCTGAACTCACCTCCCACATACACACTAAATCTACAACTACATATGCATCATTTTCCTCTGAGAAAGACCTGAAGCCTGATGAACTGCTCTTCAAAGTGAAAGATAAAAGGACCACACTGAGATAAGCTGGAGAGGCAGAGAGACAAGGTCTCACAAAAAAGCCCTCCCCCAGTGATGTCACACAAAAGGGAAGGATCTCACCAGACAGGTGCTTCTCATGGAGGAGTGAGGAGTTGGTGCTCCCCATGGGGTACCCGTGCCCCTGGGATGTGCACCAAAGCGAGAAGCCCCTAGAATGTCTGGCTTGGAAAACCAACAGGACTGACCTCCAGGGGTCCCAAACTGAGACTCCTCTCTTAAAGGGCTTGTCCCAAGATCCAGTGAAAAACCAGCAGTTTGAAAAGCACCTAGACCGCATATGAGGGAAATTCACTTGCTGATCTGGGGGCACTGGCTGAAGGAGCAGGAGACATCTGAAATACTGCTGGGAGACTGACACGCTGGCAGATGCCACAGTTGCACTCTCCACATGGCCCGCTAGCACAGACAGGCACCCTCCCAGAGCCTTGCTGGGATGAGTGGGGGAGCAGTCACAACACCTGCTGAGGCTGGGCTGCACTGGCAATGGCAGTGCTGCCTCGCAACCTGGCTGGGCCGGAGAACAAAACCGTGGTGCAGTTCTCCCACTTGCCAGCTCAAGTTTGCAAGCGCAGGCAGCTGCAACACACCCATGGCTGGAGTGGGTGAGTGGTCCCGGCATTTTCCCACTCCCAGACTAAAGTCAGTACACAGACGCACAAGGCACTAGCCTGTTTTGCTGCTGAAAGCTCATGGGCACACGCAGTCAAG
Source organism: Mirounga leonina (assembly GCF_011800145.1). Classification (NCBI taxonomy): domain Eukaryota; kingdom Metazoa; phylum Chordata; class Mammalia; order Carnivora; family Phocidae; genus Mirounga; species Mirounga leonina. The sequence goes on from NW_023270839.1 coordinate 36,766,033, forward strand.
ACATTTTCCCACTGCCTTTCTGAAGCCAGGGAGCATGCTCCGCCCCCTACACTCACAAGGTGTCTTCCTAAAGCCAGCAGGCATGTGCAATCCACAAAGTGAACACCCTGGATCGCCTGGCCCTGCTAGCCAAGAAGGCTGGTGTTCCAGAGCTCCACAGGACCGTAACTATCAGAAAGACAGTTCTTGGCAAGTTACCACTCCCAGGGCAATGCACAGACAGCAGACTGAAGCACATCCTTAGTCTATGAAAAAGACCTATTCACTCAACCTTGAGCATCAGCCTAAGGGACAGACTTCAGGTTTCCCACACATCTAGAGGCTAAAGAGGAGCTTTCAGGGTATGAAAGCAGGGAGACACTAGCCTTGCACATCCTCTTGGCCTCATTACAGCTAGACAAGACTTCCCAGAAAGGAGTTCATACACTCATTTATACACCAATGCAATATACTAATTTTTTCAGTTGTTGCTCAGTGGACACCTCCAGATCTCCTAGTCTGGAGCCCAGCAGGGATTATGACTGCAGTCCCATAGGACTGTATATATTTGCATATTTTAAAAGCTGTTGCCTGAGGGTCTGGCTTCCAATCAGCTTAAAACCAGGTGCCAAATTGGGTGCCTGGGTGGCTCAGTTGGTTAAGCGACTGCCTTCACCTCAGGTCATGATCCTGGAGTCCCGAGATCAAGTCCCGTATCAGGCTCCCTGCTCAGCAGGGTGTCTGCTTCTCCCTCTGACCCTCCCCCCTCTCATGCTCTATCCCATTCTCTCTCTCAAATAAATAAATAAAACCTTTAAAAAAAAAAAAAACTAGGTGCTAAATAATATTCCTCCACTTGGATCCACTGATAGATCTTTTTTTTTTTAAGATTATTTGTTTATTTATTTGACAGAGAAAGAGACAGCTGGAGAGGGAACAGAAGGAGGGGGAGTGGGAGCAAGAGAAGTAGGCTCCTGGCTGAGCAGGGAGCCCAATGCAGGGCTCAATCCCAGGACCCTGGAATCATGACCTGAACCGAAGGCAGACGCTTAGTGACTGAGCCACCCAGGCGCCCCTCCACTGACAGATCTTGATACACTCTTAAATAATGAGGGCATACCAATAATAAATCAGGCGGTTTTGACAACCACAAAAGCTCAAGAGACAACCACAAGCTATGGCAAGATTGAAAGAGAAGGACCATCACCTAAACAAGGCCATTCATTCAAGACTGAAAAAAGGAGTTGTTTCACCTAATAAATAGGAACAAACACAGAAAGTCAAGCAAAATGAGGAAACAAATATTTTCAAATTAGAGAATACAAAACCTCAGAAAAACACTTTAATAATATTTAGATGAGCAATCTACCTGATAAAGAATTAAAGTTATGATCATAAAGCTACTCATTGAACTCAGGAGAAGAATGGATGAACACAGTGGAAACTTCAACAAGGAGATATAAAATATAAGAAAGTACCAAACAGAAGTCAGGGAACTAAAGATACAAAACTGAACTGAAAAATACCCTAGAGGGGTTCAGCAGCAGATTGGATGAAGGAGAACAGATCAGTGAACAGGAAGATAAAGCAACAGAACTCACCAACACAGAGTAATAACAACATTTAAAAATTTTTAAAAATGAAGCTATCTTAAGGGACTTTGGGGACAACAACGAACAGAAGAATATTAACATTACAGAAGTCTCAGAGGAGAAGAGAGAGGAAAGGGGCAGACAACTTTTTGAAGAAATAATACCTGAAAACTTCCCTAACCTAGGGAAGGAAACAGATATCCAGGTCCAGGAAGCCCAGAGAGTACTAAAAAAGATGAACCCAAGGAGCACTACACCAAGACACATTATAATTAAAATGTTAAAAGTAAAAGATAAAGAGAGAATCTTAAAAGCAGCAAGACAAAAACAACTTGTTATGTTCAAGGGAAACCCATAAGGCTATTGGCAAATTTCTTAGAAGAAACTTTACAAGCCAAAGGAGTAGCAAGACCTATTCAAAGTACTAAAAAAAATTTCCAACGAAGAATACTCTACCTAGCAAGTTTATCATTCAAATAGAAGGAGAGATAAAGTGTTTCTCAGACAAGCAAAAGCTAAAGGAGTTCAGAACCACTAAACCAGCCTTTTAAGAATGTTAAAAAAGACTTATGATGAAAAGAAATGGCACTAATTAATAAAGAGAAAACATATGAAAGTAAAAATCTCACTGGAAAAGGTAAATATATAGTAAAGGTAGTAGATTAATCACTTATAAAACTACTAAAAATGTTTTAAAAAAGCAGTAAAAATAAAAGATGTAAAAAGGGACATCAAAAACAAACTCTGTGGGAGGTGAAGAGTTTTGGATGTGTTCAAATTTAAGTGTTACATGTAAAAGAATGAAACTGGACCACTTTCTTACACTATATACAAAAATTAACTCAAATGGATGAAACTCTTGAATGTGAGACCTGAAACCATAAAGCTCCTAAAAAAAAAAAAATAGGTGCTAAGCTCCTTAACTTCGATCTTAAAGATTTTTCCTTAGATCTGACTCTAAAGACAAGGGCAGCAAAAGGAAAAATAACCAACTGGAACTATATCAACTAAAAAGCTTCTGCACAGAAAAAGAAACCATTATTAAAATGAAAAGGCAACTGACTGAATGGGAAAAGATATTTGCAAGTCATATATCTGATAAGCACTTAATATCCAAAATATATAAAGAACTCATACAACTCAGTAATAAAAAAAACAATCTGGTTAGGGGCAACTAGGTGGCTCAGCCGTTAAGCGTCTGCCTTTGGCTCAGGTCACGATCCCAGGGTCCTGGGATCAAGCCCCTCATCGGGCTCCCTACTCAACAGGAAGCCTGCTTCTCCCTCTCACATTCCCCTTGCTTGTGTTCCCTCTCTCGCTGTCTCTCTCTGTCAAATAAATAAATAAATAAAATTTTAAAACAAAACAAAACAAAAAACCAATCTGGTTAAAAAATGAGCAAAGGATCTGAAAAGACATTCTTCCAAGAGACACAGAAATGACAAACAAGTACATAAAAAGATGCTCAACATCATTACTCATCAGGGAAATGAAATCAAAACCACAATTACATATCACTGCACACCTCTCAGAATGACTACTACCCAAAAGACAAGAAACAACTAGTACTGGCAAGGAGGTAGAGAAAAGGGAGCCCACAGGTCCTGTTGATAGGAATGTAAACTGGTACAGCCACTATGGAAAACAGTATGGAGGTTCCTAAAAAAAAAAAAAAGAACTACCATGTGATCCAGCCATTCCACTACTGCTTATCTATCCAAAGAAAACAAAAACACTTATGCCTAATGATGTAAGTCAGAGAAAGACAAATACAGCATGATTTTACTTATATGTGAAATCTAAAAAACAAAACAAAACAAAAACTAGGCTCATAGACACAGAAAACAGACTGGTGGTTGGTTCCCAGAGGGGAAGGGGGGTTAGGGGTATGAAATGGGTGAAAGGGATTAATAAGAGCAAACTTCCAGTTATAATATAAATAAGTCATGAGGATGTTAATATACAGTATGGAAAATATAGTCAATAATACAATATTAACTTTGTAAGATGATAGATGATAAAAGACATTATGGTGACTATTTTGCAATGTATATAAATGTTGAATCACTATGTTATACACCCAAAACTAATATTGTATATCAACTGTACATATATACATACATACATACATACACCAATGTTAAGTTACACTTAACTGAAGATTAAATTCTGCTAAATAATAAACATCTTTTTGGACAAGACCTCATTGAAATTTTTTGTACGCCAATCAGTAAACAATTTCATGTATCATATGGATTTATACTAAGAAAGTCTTCAGAATCTAAAATTTCAGTAATGAGTTTTTTTTCACTCATATACTTACATTCATTGACTCAAGATGTCCTTTAATTTCTACAACAGGCACTTTGTGATACCAAGATGCAGCTAGATTCCGATTTACAGAAAATTCCAAGTTAGTTGGGTGCAAGAGCTGAATATCAGGATGGGAAATGCCTGGCTGGATCACTGTCCTAATTAAAAATATAATTGATATCTATGCATAAACATAGAAGGAAAATGCAACCTATCATTAAAAGGACACAAAATCAAAAGTTGCTGCTCTAAACACTGATTTGAAACAGTGCTAATTAAATATTTTCTAATCTCAATCAATAATTCACTTTAAGGACAGATTAAAATACATGATATACAATCAGCCATTAAGAAAACCTTCTTCAAACAGTAGGACACACATGGATTAAATTTTAAAAAGAAATTCATATTGTTGAATATATGGGGGGAATCATCAAATACAGCTGTACAAGGACTGATATATGCATTTATACAGAGATTTTTTTAAAATGGCAAGATGAACAGTTAGCATTTTCTAAAGAGTTTGATAAAGCTCTTCTCCAGAATTTTCTTTTTTTTTTTTAAAGATTTTATTTATTTATTTGAGAGAGAGAGAATGAGACAGAGCACATGAGAGGGGGGAGGGTCAGAGGGAGAAGCAGACTCCCTGCCGAGCAGGGAGCCCGATGCAGGGACTCGATCCAGGGACTCCAGGATCATGACCTGAGCCGAAGGCAGTCGCCTAACCAACTGAGCCACCCAGGCGCCCTTCTCCAGAATTATTTTCTGAACTTGCCTTATAATTTTCCTTTTTTATTCAGGATAATTAAATCTCCTTGGATGGGGTAGAAAATGATTTTAAAATGTATGATATAGAGACTTTCATGTTCACCTGGTGGGAGTTCTACAGATACATCATTATTTACACAGATACTTACAGAAATATACAAGCTCAATTAAATCATGAGGAATCACTCAGACAAAACCAAACTGAGAGACATTCCATGAAATAACTAGACTGTACTCTTCAAAACTGTCATCATCATGGAAGACTAAGAAAGGCTGAAGAACTATTCCAGAGCAAGTACCTATCAGTATAGAAATCCCCCTCAGTAGTATGGGATACAATTAAATGCCATACGTGATCCTGGATCAAGGGGAAAATTACTGTAATGGACACTACTGGGACAACTGGTAAAATCTGAATATTGACTGCATATTAGATATTATTGTTGGATCAGTGTTAAATTTCCAGAATTTGAAATTGCATCATGGTTATATAAGAGGATGTATGCTCTTGTTCTTAGGAGACACATGCTAAAGCATTTAGAGCAAAGGGTTAAGATGTCTATACTCAAAAGGTTCAGCAAAAAATGTTTTAACTTCCAGTTATAAAATAAATTAAGTCCTGGGGATGTAATGTACAGCAAGGTGACTAGCTAATAATACTGTATTGTATTTTTAAAAGTTTCTAAGAGAGTAGATCTTAAAAGATCATCACAAGAAAAAGAACTGTAATTATGTGTAGTGATGAATGTTAACTAGACTTATGGTGGTGATTGTTTCACAATATATACAAATATTGAATCATGTTATACACCTGAAACTAAGATAATAAGTCAATTTCATCTCACCTGGAAAAATTAACTTAAAAAGATGTTCCAAATGATAATACTATGCATACACTTAGAGTTAAAGCAAATGTAAACAACTGGTGAACCTAGGTGAAGGATTGTAAGTGTGTCCATGGTAAAATTTCTGGAATTTTTCTGTTAAGTTTGAAATTTCTCAAAATAAAAAGTTGATTTAAAAAAAAAAAACTATTCAGGGGTGCCTGGGTGGCCAGTCGGTTAAGTATCTGCCTTCGGCTCAGGTCATGTTCTTGGGGTCCTGGGATCAAGCCCCACGTCATCCTTGAGCTCCTTGCTGAGCAAGGAGCCTGCTTCTCCCTCTCCCCACCTCACCCCTGCTCATGTTTCTCTTGCTATCTCTCTCTCTCTAATAAGTAAAATCTTTTCAAAAAATGAATTAATAAGTAAATATTCTGTGCAACAGAAGCACTGTGGGTATAAATTTCAACATACACAAAATTTCATGGAAAACATTAAATAATACTTAAATCCATAATTATTGAAAGAGAGTATACCTAGAGAGCTTGAGCTTTGTTAGCTGCACATCCATTCTATCAATTACTGGAGGGTTTAAATGGTCTTCCCCAGACACCAGACTAAACTGATTTTGAACTCTGATTAGCCCAAGATCGACCACTACTGCATTAGTGGAAATGGAAGACTGTGGGATGACTATAACTGGTGCTTTCAGATCAATACTGAGAGAAACACGAAAACTCCTCTGGGCAAGATCTTTCACACTCCTGGCAGCCTTTTCTGCAGCCTGCGCAGTGGCAGCACTTAGAGCTTCTTTGGCTGTCTGGAAATTGTTCAGGAAGTTCTGTAGACACAAAGTATAAAAGAAGATAAACAGATGATAAGCACATCATTAATAATGCAATCTTCTTTTTTATCTATGCACTATTTTTTTCCTGCACATAACTTTCAATTGAGTCTTATTTATCTAAAATTAGGAAGGAATCACCGATCATCCATCTGTATTTATGAGCTACCTGATAAGGGCTAAGGGTATTTGGCTGAGGAACAGAAGGGGGAAAAAAGCATTTTCAGTATTTCTTTACTTGTAAATTTGGTTGCACTATGTTCTGGCAAAAAAATAATTCCAGTTCTAGACAAAAATCATTAAATGACTCAGATTTCAGCTGTTAAAATGAGGTTTTGACCTCTACATTAATACATAAATACCATCTATAATCAAAACAATGCACGTCCTAAAATCCAAACTTTGTAAGATCTGCAATCATAACTACCAGACTTAAGTATTTCTAAGTTGAAAAATCAATATATAAATAGAGATTTTACCAGTAGTGACATGAGGAATTTATGAAGATAGACAATCTGAATACAGCCAACACTCAGTGATACCACACCATCCACTTTGGACATGTCAGTATAGGACTCTCCCTCAGTAGCATCTGGATACAAATCCAAGTTAAAATGAAAAACTTCATTTCCCATTATTGAGACAGCCTGAAAAGCAGAGATTTGAATGTACTATTTCCAAGAGGATAATGACAAAATAAACTCTCATTTAAAAGGGGCTTATATTTTTAATCATTATTGAAACAAAGATTTGTGTATCAAGACATATTTCATTAATATTTCTTAAAGTATATTTAAAAATAAAATCTCACATTCAATTATCAAAACATTAGCTATCTATTTACTACACCTACTTTTTTATGGACTGTCTTAGGATCAACATCTGTGACAATAATATTTTCCAATCTGGCAAATAGTGACTGTTTTCTTGACTGAAGAGAAAGAGAAGAATCAAGACCTGAAAAAAAAATTATATTATTACAGTTTCTAAAGACCTACCATAATAAGATCAAGGTATTTCTTTTCATTGTGTAATTTTATTTGGGGGTGAAAATTTAGCTATATTTGAACTCCCAACTGATAAATAAGCGGCAATATTATATATTTTTAGTGTTATAAACAATGAAACCTATAAATTCATTATAAGTCAATTACCCGAATTTTCAACCTTCTGGAAAAACTATACCTAGTACAAACTGAATATCATGGGGTTTCAGGAAACCCTTTATATCTTATATCCAGTCATTTACACAGAAGCTCTAAGTTTCATGAATCAAATTTACTACAGATACACTGCCAGCTTGGAAAGAACAACAACAAAAAAACACGTAATTTTGGGGGCTTTTAGTTATTTAAGAATTTCATTAAGTATATTCTTTACATTTATCGGATCACAGTGAGCTGGTAAAGACAGAATCAGATTAGTCTCAGCAGCTTCGGCCTAAAAGAACGTAATGGGCTCATAGGCTCTCCTCTTCATTGTAAGGTTGTTTTGCATTTGTACCAATAGAAAGCATATTCGTAGACCTTAACCTGAATTCTGGATTGACATCTATCCCAGCTAATCAACAGCATCCCCACATGGACGTTAGTATCTCTTTTCACCTCCAAGACAACTCTCAGAAAGATTCAAAATACTAATATATGTGCTTCAATTTGATGGTCAGATTCTGACCAGCAGCTATCGCCCAAAGAGCAAAGAAAACATGCAGTTCAATTATGTCATGAAAAAAATTATCGTTTTTTGGGCGCCTGGGTGGCTCAGTTGGTTGAGCGACTGCCTTCGGCTCAGGTCATGATCCTGGAGTCCCAGGATGGAGTCCCGCATCAGGCTTCCTGCTCAGCAGGGAGTCTGCTTCTCCCTCTGCCCCTCCCCCCTCTCATGTACTCCCTCTCTCTCATTCTCTCTGTCTCAAATAAATAAAATCTTTAAAAAAAAAAAAAATTATCGTTTTCACAGCTCAGAGCCCTCCATTTATGTATTTTTAACATTTTTTAAAAAGCTATCTTTTAAACAATTTTTAACAGTGTGAAAACTTTTACCTTGAATCTTGATTTCAGCAATATTGTTCTTCTCATCGCAAACAGTGACACAGAAAGCATTCAATTTGGCAAACAGCCTGAAGTCAATAATGTCCCTATCTTTAGAGGATACAATCACTAAAAATAAAACAAAGCATTCTATCACATGGGATTCTAGTAATTCAAACTGTATTAAGGTTTCTTCCTTAGATTAAGTGATCCACAGTTCTGTTTTTAAAAATTATAAAATTCTCAAGTTCTTAAAGATTTCAAATTTTTTTTTTGCTTTATATATTCTGTACAGTTTGCATTTTTCATATTGAGATATTACTTTTATAATTTAAAAGCAAGAAAAAAAACACAAAATAAATAAGGACACTGAAACTCAGAGAAGTAAAATAATGTGCCTACGGTCACTTAATTTAAGTAGCAGAGGTAGGATTTAAACTGAATTCTTCCTGATCTGAAATCTGGGCTCTTGTCCAACTAGATGCTATCCCTGCACTGCTATCCTCATGTCTCTGGGTCTTACTTCCTTATTTGTAAAATGGAAGGGAAGACCAACCCTCTGTGGGGCCTCTTCAGGAGCCACAGATAAGGAAGAACTCAATGTAAATAGAGGTTTTCTTCCCTATTATCCACCTAAAGCATTCCCCACCACCACCAAAGAACAAAAACAGGTATTTTTTTTTTTAAAGCAACAGTATTAGTTACCTTTTCCTTATATAGCAGTTACCCACATATGATTTTGTTTGAAGAAAAGGACAGAAGTGGGAAAAATGGCACACAAAAGACTGAGCTAAATGATCTCTAAGATTCATTGTTTTCCTCTAGATTCTAACATGCTTGTTAACAAGATATGAAGTGTTTTTCATACCTTTCTGCAGAGCTGAATTTTTTTGTTGCTTCTCATCTGAAATTTGCACTTCTTTAGAATCACTTCTTTGGTCATTGGATGGAATTATGGTTGTCAGGTAATTAATAGAAGACAGAAGAGCTTGTGTTTGCAGCAACAGATTTAAAGATGAAAAAGCCACCTAGAAATTTTTTAAAAAGAAAATCTGTTTTTCAGGCCAATCATACCCATAATCTCCACGATGGACCTAAAAGGCTTCTAGCTAGGCTTACATCACTGCTTCCACAGCTTGGAAGGAAGAGAGAGGAGATCAAGACTCATAACCTAGACTCCTTAAACAGGAAATATAGAGAGAGTAAATCACACTTACACACATTGAGAGTTCCTATGAATATCAAAGTAACCTAATTATTCCATTTCCCAAGCAGAATTAACATGGAGCCTATAATCAGCTTGTCATGACCATCCCAATATCCATCATGTTTTTGGATCTTCAACGGACTCTTTATTATGATTACATAAAACATATAAGTTAGATCATGAAACTCCCAAATCACCATGTGTTAATACTAGGTCAAGAAATAATTTCAAATGTGATATTCATGAGATTTAAATATAAAAAGTACAATTATAAGTGAATTCTCAGTTATTAAATGATTGTCTAAAACCATAATAGTCTTATCATTTAAATAGATAGATAGATAATATATCTTTTAGAAAAATAAGTTACATTTTTTAAAACAGTGACCCAAGAAAGCTAAGACACCAACAAAAATTGCTTTCAGGAATATGTGGTTTTCTAATAGCAAATGAAAGTTTTAAAAAAAAATCTTTGCTTAAATAAAAGAATTTCCTTTTGGGCTCCCTGCTCAGCGGGGAGTCTGCTTCTCCCTCTGACCCTCTTTCCTCTCATGCTCTCTCTCTCAAATAAATAAATAAAATCTTAAGAAAAAAAATTTCCTTTTATTGCCTCAGAGCACTAAGTGGATATAAAAAACTATAAAAAGGAGGGTTCACAATATTCAACAGATTCTCCCATCTCTCAAAAGTGTAACCTAAAATTCCTATCTCTGATTATCTTTTTAATGTAACCCACAACTACTTTTGTTTCGTCTTCCTCCATGTGACTACCTTCATGTGGCTCCAGAAGTACTCAACATCTCTCCTTGTATTTCACACTTTCTTAGCCCTGTATTAAACAGCAGTATATAGTATGATTTGTTTAAAATCCTGTTGTTTCTTTGTAAATCAAAGTTCTGTCATCTATAGCATTCCCTTTATAAGAAATAATTAGGATGTGCTACAGTAGGTTAAAACACCAGCTCTACGATACTAAATGATAAATATAGAGCATGGCAGGTATCTATGAGATTAATTTATAACTTTTATTGGTTCTTGATAATTTCATCAGATTACCCAGTCATTATTCCTCAAAGGATACTGGAGCCTTCCACAGTAAGTTATTTTCAAATAAGATATATTCTTTAAACTAAATTTCTTACCTTAAGTGTTTGTTCAGTTTTTTCAAATGTGGTTTGGAAACTAGGTCCATTCTTATCAGCCTAAAAAAAAAGAACAAAAGTTCTAAAGAAAGATTTAAGACCAAAGTAAATAAATCACTTATTATGATCTTTAGCTTATTTTTTATATTATTCAGAACTGTAATTTTATGTATATTATATAATTTTACTGTCATTATTTTAAATTTATAGCCAAATTATTTATTTATTACAGTCGTGCAAATTTGTTCTCCTCTTCAAATATGGAAGACCATGTAGGTGGGGACTACAGCTAGAGACCAGAATTATAAACTCTGAAGGCTGGAAGGCTTAAAGGTCATCTAGCCCATCCATCACCCAAACGCTGAATCCCTTTATATCTTTGGGAAGTCTATTTTAGGTTCACTCCACTGAAAGAAATCTCATTTTCTTACAAATTTAATCTTTAGAGAAATTTGATTTAATTAGGTCTTCATACTAAGTCAAAAATCTATCTCCCATCATAATTATCTATTGGTTCAAGTTCTGTCTCTTGGGAACATCCACAGTAAATTCAGTTTTACCTCTTGTGAGAAGCCTTCTGGCTAGGCCAGTTTCTCTGCCTCTTTTTTTTTTTTAAGATTATATTTATTTGAGGGCGCCTGGGTGGCTCAGATGGTTAAGTCTGTGCGTTTGGCTCAGGTCATGATCCCAGGGTCCTGGGATTGAGTCCCACATTGGGCTCCCTGCTCCTTGGGAGCCTATTTCTCCCTCTGCCTCTCTCTCTGTCTCTCATGAATAAATAAATATAATCTTTAAGAAAAGATTATATTTGTTTGAGAGAGAGAGAGAGAGAGCATGAGCAGGGGGAGGGGGAGCAGAGGGTGAGGGAGAAGCAGACTCCCCGCCGAGCAGGGAGCCAGATGCGGGGCTCAAACCTAGGATCCCGAGATCATGACCTGAGCCGAAGACAGATGCTTAACCAACTGAGCCACCCAGGCTCCCCATCTCTGCCTCTTTAATGCAATAAAACTTTATACTCTTCTTTGTGAGAGAATCAACCACATTATATTTTAATTTTTATCTACTTGTCTATCTTCCTACAAGTCCTTAATTTCCTTGAAAACAGGGAATGTTTTTAATCTCTGTATCCCAAGTGCCTAACAGAACCTGACAAAGACATTCAATAAATAGTTGTTGAATGATTAAACAAATCAACTAATCCTGAATGAAGCGAAATACCATTACTTCCTTCAGCATTTCTCATATATCTTTTTAAGTCCTTTCCCAATCCTGGCAGTTCTTTTCTGCACCCAATCAAATTTGACTTTATCCCTTTAGATGAAGGATACTCAGCCAAATATCACCTACACATACAACGAATATAGGCAGGTGAATATGCCCCAAGAGATAGGAGTGCATTCTACATCATCCCAAGCTTCTATCTTTGGGGACAGGGAGCTTGGTGGCTTCTTAATGGTCCTAGTCTTGTACGTAAGTGAAAGAGAAAGTGTAACATGAAAATGGAAAAAGAAACAGTGGATATCCCTGTGGTTAAAACCTATGACAAACATCTAGAGCATTTACTGATCTGCTTTTTCTACTAATCATCTTTTTCCTTCCAGAGGACAGTTTAGAGTATACAATAAATATGTAAACATTTTATGGCCCTTACCTTAACATATTCTACTTTTAAGAGATCTAATCCAGGTTTATCAGAAGAGCTAATCAAGTGAAGGGGCTTCTTTCGGGATCCTAGATTAAAAAAAAGAAAAAAGTGTTTCAAATAAATTGCTCTTTTTTTAAGATTGGAATTTTCTGTATGTCTTTTTCTTCTTAAAAAAAATGTTGTTAATTAAGCTTTAACAGACTATCTGCACATATTTTCACGCACTGGTGAATAAATAAACCAATCTAAATATTGATCTTACCTTTAGCATCCAGCTTACTTAAAAACATGCATATTTATTTTCATTTGATTTTACATCTGTGTTCAAAAATAATCAATACTTCCCTAGATATTTTTAAGGACATATGTGCATTTATATGGCAGTAGAAAGACAAGTTAATTAAGAATTAAGAAAAATTAATTCTAGTTCATCTCTACCCTTACTAGGAGATACTCAACTTTAGTTTCTCAACTATATAACAAGACTGAACTAGAAAAATATGTAATACCGGGTCCCATATTGAACTCGAGTTGGAAGAGGTGAGTCCGGTCTTAAAATGGAGGTAAAACCGCCGCCCGGTCACCCCCAGCCTAACTCCGGCCGTGGCCACCGCCACCGCCGGGGGGAGGAGGGCCATGATCCAAAGGAACCAGAGCAGTTGAGAAAACTGTTTATTGGTGGTTTGAGCTTTGAAACTACAGATGATAGTTTAAGAGAACATTTTGAAAAATGGGGTACACTTACAAATTGTGTGGTGATGAGAGACCCCCAAACAAAACATTCCAGGGGTTTTGGTTTTGTGACTTACTCTTGTGTTGAAGAAGTGGATGCAGCAATGTGTGTCCGACCACACAAGGTTGATGGGCATGTAGTGGAACCAAAGACAGCTGTTTCTAGAGAACATTCTGTAAAGCCTGGTGCCCATCTAACAGCGAAGAAAATTTTTGTTGGTGGTATTAAAAAAGATACAGAAGAATATAATTTGAGAGACTACTTTGAAAAGTATGGCAAGATTGAAACCATAGAAGTTGTAGAAGACAGGCAGAGTGGAAAAAAGAGAGGATGTGCTTTTGTAACTTTTGATGATCATGATACAGTTGATAAAACTGTTGTTCAGAAATACCACACTATTTATGAGCATAACTGTGAAGTGAAAAAAGCCCTTTCTAAACAAGAAATGCAGTCTGCTGGATCACAAAGAGGTCGTGGAGGTGGATCTGGCAACTTCATGGGTCGTGGAGGAAACTTTGGAAGTGGTGGTAACTTTGGCCGTGGTGGAAACTTTGGTGGAAGAGAAGGCTATCGTGGCGGAGGTGGTGGCAGCAGAGGTAGTTATGGAGGAGGTGATGGTGGATATAATGGATTTGGAGGTGATGGTGGCAACTATGGCGATGGTCCTGGTTATAGACGTAGAGGAGGCTATGGTGGTGGTGGACCAGGATATGGACACCAAGGAGGCAGATATGGAGGTGGTGGTGCAGTATATGATGGTTACAATGAAGGAGGAAATTTTGGAGGTAACTATGGTGGTGGTGGGAACTATCATGATTTTGGAAATTATAGTGGACAACAGGAATCAAATTAGGGCCCATGAAGGGGGGCAGTTTTGGTGGAAGAAGCTCGGGCAGTCCCTATGGTGGTGGTTATGGATCTGGTGGTGGAAGTGGTGGATATGGTAGCAGAAGGTTCTAAAAAAATTTCAGAAGAAAAAGGCTACAGTTCTTAGCAGGAGAGCGAGGAGTTGTCAGGAAAGCTGCAGGTTACTTTGAGACAGTCGTCCCAAATGCATTAGAGGAACTGTAAAAATCTGCCACAGAAGGAACGATGATCCAGAGTCAGAAAAGTTACTGCAGCTTAAACAGGAAGCCCTTATTGTTCAGGACTCTCATAGCCACAGTTTGCACAAAGTGCAGCTATTGATTAATGCAATGTAGTGTCAATTAGATGTACATTCCTGAGGTCTTTTATCTGTTGTAGTTTTGTCTTTTTCTTTTTATTACATCAGGTATATTGCCCTGTAAATTGTGGTAGTGGTACCATGAATAAAAAATTAAGGTATTAAAAAAAAAAAAAAGAAAAATATATAATACCTTACTCAGCTATAAAATTCTAAGAATATCTCATTCATATTAAAGAAATTTGCATAATTTTCTTTGTTTAGGCCAAGAGAGAAGGCATATTAGAAAAGAAAGTATTTTCTAAGGGAGGGGAATTGCTAAATTTCTTTTAATTTAAAAACTACAGGTACACTACTAGATATCCTCTATATCCTTCACATAAACATACCAAGGAACTGCCTCAAAAAGCTGTGGAAGAAGTGATTTATACACCACTTTATCCATCTTTTATTATTTGCAGTTCTATAACTCCTGCTCCTGAGAAATCTCAGAATTTTCACTTCAGCATCAAGGTCATAACCTTCCCTAAAGGAAAAAACAGCCTAGCAAATTTTTTACATTTTCCCCTCAAGACAGTAATGTAAACTCCATCCAAACATAGTGTTTATAGAAACTGACTAACATATAAAACATTTTTCTTCTAAACTGAGATGTGTTTTAGTTTCAACTATTAAAAAATAACAAAAATAGGACTTTATATTTGACTAAAATATTAGGCAAATATTAAGTAATTACTGTAGATTCACCCATTACATCATTCCTCAAATACTTAATTAGCACATAAGATGTACACTGAAATAAACCATAAGAGCTTCTAAAATAATGAATTTTATCCCCCATCCTAAGTTTTTATAACCTAGTGCTGCTTCTGATATATAAACACTATTTAATAGAAAGAACAAAGACTTTAATATTACAAGATCAGAGATAAATTCTAGGTTTTGCCATTCCTAAAATGCATGGTCTTGAATAAGCCACTTAATCCCTCCTTATTTAACCTTTCTTTGTAAAATGGGAATAATATTCCCTACATAAAGGAGATTTATATGGACTCTCTAAGACAGCAGATCACAGTAGCTAAGAATACAAACCCAGACTTCCAGGGTTTTAATTGGTTTTAATCATGTTTTAGCCACTAACCAGCAGTATGACCCTGGTTAAATTATATAAAATTTATGCCTTAGTTTCTTCATATGTAAATTGGAGATAATAACATTGTCATAAGGGTTAAATGAGTTATTATTTATAAAATTCTTAAAACAGGTGCTATTATTTATTATAAATATTATTATATACACAAGTGTTTCAGATACTAAAAGTGATATTAAATTTATAAACCATCATTTCTATTTTTACAACTATTACCTTGAATTTCATGGTAATCCAAGCTGATTTTCTTTAAATAAGATACCATAGTTATATCAAATGTTCTCATCGTAGCCTCTGTTCCTAAATGAGTAACATTAAATACTAGAATTGTATCTTCTTCTTTCTGTTGTTTGGTAAATTCCAAAACCACCTAAAAGATCAGGACAGAAAATAAAGGCTTGATGAATTTTAGAATCATGCTTAAAAACAAAATTTTTTTTCATACATATCATCATGAGAATAATAGAAACTTTGCTCATACTTTCTTACTACCATAAAGTTATTTACTATGACTGGAAATTATCACCTTAAATTCTATTATTCAGAATACAACTATATCTATATAAAAATCATGATATAATTTTACATCAATTATTGATTTACTTTTTTAATTTAGTAGAAACAGGAATGTATGTATTCTTACTAAAAAAAATTTTTTTTTATTTGAGACAGAGAGAATGAGAGAGAGCATGAGAGGGAGGAGGGTCAGAGGGAGAAGCAGACTCCCTGCCGAGCAGGGAGCCTGACGCGGGACTCGATCCCGGGACTCCAGGATCATGACCTGAGCCGAAGGCAGTCGCCCAACCAACTGAGCCACCCAGGTGCCCCCTAAAATGTTTTTCTTAAACCTATCATGTTTAGATGTTTAACCCTATCATGTTTAAACCTACCATCATGTTGTGTGTTGAATTAAAAAAAAAACAGCATTCCCATTAAAGTATAAAGTATGACAGGCTATTCACTATTACAGTATTATTTAAATTAATTCTGGATATGACAGCCAGTATATTTAGTCAATCAAATACAAAATATTTATGTGGCAATTTTTTTTTTTTGAAGATTTATTTGACAGAGAGAGACACACAGAGAGAGGGAACATAAGCAGGGGGAGTGGGAGACGGAGGAGCAGGCTTCCCGCGGAGCAGGGAGCCCGATGCCGGGCTCAATTCCAGGACCCTGGGATCATGACCTGAGCCGAAGGCAGACGCTTAACGACTGAGCCACCCAGGCGCCCCTACGTGGCAATTTTTAAAACATGAAAGTTCTTTGATATTCCATCAAGAGATAGAGATCTTTGTCTACCATCTTTGAATTTCAACAGGCTTGTGACTACTTCATTCAACGGACTACAGAGGAAGCAACACTATAATAACTTCCAATGGTAAGAAAGACCCATAAAACTTCCACCTGGGAATGCATACTGAGGGAAAGCTCGTTGCCATGTAAAAAGTTCAACTACCCAGACACTGCCATGTTCAGGAGGCCATGAGTAAGCATTTCAAACAGTCCCAGCTGAGCTCCCAGCCAACAGCCAGTATTAAGTGCCAGCTTCAAGGGTGAGACACTCTGAGGCCCTCTGAAGCTTCAGGTCACTGTAGCTCCAGCAAATCTGACTGTAACCAAATGAAAAGCTATACACAAAAATTACTAAGCTGGGAGGTGCCTGGGTGGCTCAGTGGGTTAAGCCTTTGATTCAGGTCATGATCTCAGGGTCCTGGGATCAAGCCCAGTGTCGGGCTCCCTGCTCAGCGGGGAGTCTGCTTCTCCCTCCCCTCTGCCCCCCTGGCCCCCACAAGTGCTCACTCTCTCTCTCTCCCTCTCTCAAATAAATAAATAAAAATCTTTTAAAAAAATTGCTAAGCTGGGCCCTTCCACAATTTCTAACCCATAATACTCTGAGCAAAATAAAACAGCTGTTTTGAGCTATCATGTTTTGGGATAACCTGTTAGGTGGCAATAACAACCAGAACAGTGTAAATACTGAAAAAAAGCAAAAATAACATTGTTGGCAGTGATATATACTTAAGAAAAACTAGGAGTGTCAACTGAAAAATAGAAACAATAAGATAGTATAAGATATTCAGTACAGAGTTGTTATATAAAAGTAAATTTCAGATAAATCAATGATTTAAAGTGAAAGCAATGAAATAATAAAATAATATATTAAATTGTGGGTAAATATTTTTGTAATCGAGAATTTTCTAGACATACACTAAGATATAAAGAAAAAATTTAATATATTTCACTACAGCAACATTTAAAACCTCAAAATGGCAAAAGAAGTCAAGTTGGGAAAAACAACACTATTTTTTCTTAGATGATTCTGATTATCATTGTTTATCATTTTAGTTTATTCATTCAATATTCAATAAAATATTTATTGGGCATCATCTACCATGTACAAGGCCATACCAGCTGCTAGGAACATCAAAGTGACCAGGACAGACAAGGTCCTTGTCCTGATGGAGCTTATATTCTAAGAAGAGTGGGGAAAAGTGAAGGTTCCCTTTATTGGGTAGTCAGGCCTTTCCAGTAAGACGGCACTTGAGCAAGTATCTAATAGAAGTAAAGAATCAAGTCATACAGAAAAAGAGTGTTCCAGGCAAAAAAACATCAACAAAAAAAAAAACACAAAAAAATACCCCGGCAAGCACAATGAATGTGCTTTGGTATATATAAGGAAGAACAAAAGGCAAGTGTAAGCTCCATAAGGCAAGAACTTTGTGCTCACTGCTATAACTTCAGTATCTAAAACAATGCACTCCATGATGACACTTGATGAATATTTACTGAAGGGATCATGAAATATGCCTGGAGCAGAGTGAGCAACACAGAAGAGAACTGAAGATGAATCTAAAGAAGTCACATGGGGTGACCTGTATGCCATGTAAGGCCTAGCAGGCCATGGGAAGGACTTAACCCTTTACTCTAATCAAGATGGAGGCCATCATGGAACACTACATCTAAAACTAATGATGTAATATATGGGGATTAACATAAGAATAAAAAAAAAAAAGAAATGCTTTATAAAAAAAAAAACTAATGATGTATTGTATGGTGACTAACATAACATAATAAAATTAAATTAAATTAAAAAAAAAAAAAGATGGAGGCCAACGGATAGTTGTGAGCAAAGAAATGACATGACCTGACTTTTACTTTAAAAGAAACACTGAACGCTATATCAAGAACTAATGATGTACTATACAGTGGCTAATTGAACATAATAAAAAAATAAAAAATAAAAGGATTACTCTGAGGGCACCTGGGTGGCTCCATCAGTTAAGTGTCCAACTCTTGATTTTGGCTCAAGGTTATGGTCTCAGGGTCATGAGATCAAGCCCTGCATCAGGCTTGGTTCTCTCTCTCCCTCTCCTCCCCGCCCCCCACAAACCTCGCTGGCATGCTCTAAAAAAAAAAAAAAAAAGGATCACTCTAGCTACTGTGTTAAGAACAGAATAACTTACGGAAGCAGAGAGACATTATGAGGCTACTGCACTAGTCCAGGCAAGACGGTGACTTGGACAGTGCAGTAGAAAAGCAATCATTTGAATGTATTCTGAAGTTAGAGTCAAGGGATTTTCTGATACTTTAGATGGGCATATGAAAAAAAGAGAGAAGTCAAAGAAGGCTAAAGATAAATAATACATATTTCCTTTAAACAAATACCAATAATACTTAGAGGGATTTATATACACAATTAAAATCTGGTATTTCTGACATTACATTTTAGGACATCATCTCACACTGGGATATAAAGCAGTCAATAAGAAACATCTTTTTATACCTTTGTGTTTTATTATCAAAGCAATGCATATTTATTATTAAAAATTTAGAGTATATGGAAAAACAAACAGGCACAAATAAGAAACCATAATTCCACTGCAAAGAAATGAACGTTGTCCATCATGCATTATCAAAGAAAAAAATGCATGTGTAATTTCTAAATAGAATCATGATGTCCTTGGTTATTATAATCTCTTTTTTCTCTAAAAGCATGATATTTATAAACATCTTTCCAGGTCAATGTTTCCTTTTATTACATGCTTTTAATGGATATAAAGACATGCTGAAAATTTAGGTTGTTTATACTTTTCTGAACTATAAACATAAAAATAAGCAATATTATTTAGCTTAAAAGTAAAAAAAAGAATTAATGTAAACATGTCATAGAAATTTTCTACAGAAAAGAAAATCTCATTTAGGTATCTTGAGCTTTTCCAGAATAGATTAGATACAGTACAGATCACTCTCATATCAGTTTTTACAAAATAACATTTCATTTTCTTGGAACTGTGTGTGTGTGTGTTAGGAAGTAGGGAAGACAGAGTATATTTTTAATATACTTAATGTTTGAATCTAGCATGAGATAGTTTACAAGGATAGTGATGACAACAATATATTTATTTATAGACAAAACAAAAATACCTACCTCTTTAATTTCAAACTTTAGTAAAAGATTAATGAGCTCCTCATTTGGGGCCTCTGCAACTTTTTTTAGTACTGAACTTGTCACACTTTTACCAGTCTGTGTATCTCCATCTTCGGCATCAAAATATTCATCATCAGACTCTAAAGAACACATTCATTTGACCTGAGAGAATGCCCACTGAAAACTGCATGAAACACTCAAATCTCTCAAAAGTAAAATTCATTTATTAGATATAATCTTCATATTTAGAATCAGAATACAGTTATGTTTTTCGAATCCCACCAAGTAACTCAACCTGGCAAGTGATAATGATATATAAAGACCAAACTACCCTATTATTTTTTTCCTTCAATAGTTCTGTTTTTCAATTCAGTTCACTAATTCAATATTCAATATAAATAACTGTTTGGCATCATCTATCATACATCAGTCTGTACCAGACATTAAGGATACTAAAGTAAACAGGGCAGACATGGTCCTTGTTCTCATGAAGCTTACACTCTACTTCAAAATTAAACAAGATCAGTTAGGCTAGAGCTAGAAAAAAAGATCAGATCAGGTAGAAATTGGGGCAAAAAAGAAAAAGTAGCTTATTTAGACTCTTATGCACTGTCAATCACAAAAATCCTTTCGGGGCACCTGGGTGGCTAAGTCAGTTAAGCGTCTGCCTTCAGGTCAGCTCGTGATGCCGGGGTCCTGGGATTGAGCTCCATGTTGGGCTCCTTGCTCAGTAAGGGAGTCTGCTTCTCCCTCTCCCTCCCCCAGCTTGTGCTCTCTCTCTCTCTCTCTCACTCACTCTCTCAAACAAATAAAATCTTAAAAAAAAAAAAAAATCCTTTCATTCAAATGAAGAAACTGGCCTTAAAAAAAAAGTGACTCCATTTCTGGGTTCTCTATTCTGTTCCATTGATCTATATTATCTGTTTTTGTGCCAGTACCATACTGTCTTGATGAATCACTAAATTCTACCCCAAATTAATAATACACTGTATGTTAACTAACTTGAATTTAAACAAAACCAAAAAAAAAGTGACTCAAAATGACACTGTTGGTTAGTAGAACAACTAGAACATGTGTTCTAGAACAACTAGAACTAAAACCAGTGAGTTGCTTTAATACTTTCAAAATTCCTTTATTTTCTGAAAATCTTATCTCTATATACAAATGTATATAGGCTTGGTTTAATAAAGAACATTTACTTTCCTTACCTGATTCTACTCCATCTAGCAACAGTGAAGTACCAAGTAGGTCCTTTGTCCTATCTGAAATAATGGGAATTGAGGATACCTAGAAAAGAATACAAAAAGTTTTCTTAACATACTGATTTAGCAGGATCAAATGTACTTAAATGAGAAAAATACTGAAAAAGTAATAGAGGATAGAGAGAGATGGAAAACCACATATACACACAATATACAAATCTTCCAAAAAAGCACTTTATGCAATCAATGGTTGGCTGGTGTTTACTAACGATTAAGACTACCACCTGTATTCGTAAGGGCAGACTGTGTACTACTCTAGTAGACAAGTCTACTTACCATAGTGTATCATTTAGTTGCTGTCTCTGACAATACTAACTGGGCGTCTGTATCACAGGTTCCTGGAAAATGGTATCAGCACTGGTGGGCTCTCTCAAATTTCATTTCAAAGTAAGTGGAAATTTAACACCTTTTCTATGTTGCAAAGATCAATTCCAATTAAAGTTATCTACAACTTTTAAGTCTAATGTGTATGAAAATTACATACAAATTATTCTATTTTGTAATAGTTTTAAGGAAGATTTTTGTATCTAATTTACTTAAACACATTTCATAAATTTATAAAACATTTTTTTCCTTTCATTTATGTCTTTTTGTTCCCTTTGTTCTCTAAAAGCTGACTTCCTACCACCACTCTAAACAGTAGTGAAAACAGGCTTCAAAATTTACCTATTCAATGCCATATGCACTTTTGTATAGAATCAGCAACATTAAACTTCAGAAGTGTATCAAATAAATGAAACTGGCCCTAAAAAATATTCAAAAACAAATTAGCTCAAAGAAAGATGAAAAAACCTCACCATATACAGATATGTAAAGATGCAGCATTTTTATTATATCCATTTACCTGTCTCTCTGGAGACTGTGCAGAGGATTTCTGTGGCAAGGGTATACTGTTAATCAAACATAGCACATCTTTCATCTTCTGGTCAGAAATCCTCACATGCACCAACAGAAGTCCTCCAGATGCTTTCAATCTAAAAATACAATTCAACTGTAAGGTTTTAAGGTCCAGCTTCTCTCTATTATGGGGGAGGGGGGAAATGGATTTGAGACTACACTGTGGAGTCAAAGTGACTCTGGACATGTTTTAATCTAACTAATGCCTCATTCAGTCAACATTGTTAGAGCATGAGAGGTTCTGCGTAAGCCAAGTTTCCAGATAATTTTAATGTATCCCTCTTCAGCAGCCAAACCTTTTAAAGTTAACTGATTTTTATGAACATATTTTCAAACACAATGTCTAATTTTTAAAACCACTATACATGCTTTAACTATTTCCTGGCATCAAAGATTTTATATTATACATATCTAAGAGTATCTACTCCATCACTCTCTATCCCCTTGCCTTGCTTTATTTCTGTTTCTAGTACTTGTCAGCACCTGACATATCATATATATTTGCTTATTTTATGTCTCCTGATTAAAATATACGCACCCTGAGGACATCTGTTTTACCCACTGCTGAATCACTGCTATGCTTTCATTAGTTGCTTACTTTTGGGCCCTGCTTCTACTTGGCTTCCCTACTCAGCATAACTGCCTTGGTTTATCTGTCTCAATAGCTTTGTGGCAGCTGTTTGCTGCTCAGGAAGTTCTTTCCAGTTACTGCTTATCTTTGACTTGCCAACGTGAGCAGCTCAAGTTGACAGCTGCCTAACGATTATATGAAGAATGATACTCTGTATAAGGCACAAATGGAAAGAGGCCCATTGGCTATTCCTGTCTCAAGATATTGAACTTTCTATAAAAGTACTCTGTAAGTTGAAAGCACCATAAATATGTAAAGATGCTTCTTTATTATTTGTGAAACTAAAGGCATCTCAAATAGAGGGACTGGATGAACCCTCCCACCCAAAATAACTACAAAGTTGGACAAAATACATGAAACAATGGTTTAAAAGACATTGGACATTAGTCAACAAAAGACAGATGAAAAATGGAAAACAAATGAGGGAAGACCTAGGAATACCCCAGCCTACTGACTTAAGAATTTCAAAATATGAGAGGTACAGTAAAGGAGTATTTCAAGAGAAATATACAACATTCAATGCCGATAGTAGAAAAGAAGTTCTTAAATCAGTGTTTTCAACTTCCACCTTAAAGAACTAGGAAAATGAAGTAAATGAAACCCAAAGGAAGCAGAAGGGGAAAAAGCAGTAACAAACATGAGAGTGGAAATCAATGAAATAAAAAACGGAAGGACAATAGAGAAAATAATTGAAGCCAAAAGCTGATTCTTTCAGAAGATGATCAACAAAACTGATAAACTGATCAGGAAAAAAAGAGAAAAGGCACAAACTACTAACATCAGCAGAGAGAGAGATATAGCATCACTACAAATTCTCTATGTATTAAAAAGGCAATATAATAATATATGAACAATCTTATGACAATAAACTCAAAAACTAAGATGGACAGATTCCTTCCTTAAAAGACAAACTACCAAAGATCACTCAAAAAAATCTGAATAGCTCTATCTATAAAATATATTGAATTTGCAGTTAAAAACTCTCCCCCAAAAAACAAAACTCAAGTCCAGATGGCTTCACTAAATGAACTCCACCAAGCATATAGAGAAGAAATAATTCTACACAACTTCCTCCAAAAAACTCACTCCATGAGGCCAACATTACCCTGATATGCTGATACAAAAACAATGAAAGCACAAATATCCCTCACAAATAGAGATGTTGACCCTTGAACAACTTGGGTTTGAGCTCCATGGGTCTACTTAAATGCGGATTTTTTTTCAATAAATACGATGAAGTACTGTAATTGTATTTTCTCTCCCTTATGATTTTCTTAATAATATTTTATTTTCTCTAGCTTTATTGTAAAAACAGAAGATATAACACATACACAAAATATGTGTTAATCAACTGCTAATATTATCAGTAAGGCTTCCAGTTAAAGGTAGGCTTTTAGTAGTTAAGTTTAGGGGAAATCAAAAGTTATATATGGATTTTCAAAAGAGCGAGTGTGGGACTGGGATGGGGGCTAGTGCCTCTAACCCTTGCACTGTTCAAGGGCCAACTGTATAAAAGGACACAAGGACTCTGGGGGGATGATGGATGTGTTCATTATCTTGACTATAGTGATGGTTTCATAGATATATACGTCAAAACTTATCAAATTGTACGCTTTAATTAGATGTAGCTTACTGATATACATGTCAAAACTTATCAAATTGTATGCTTTAATTAGATGTAGCTTACTGAATATCAATAATATTTCAATAAGGCTGTTTTTAAGAAGGCAGCATAAATATTTCATAATTATCTCCTTAAATTCAAAATTCAGTTCCTACTTTTCATTCCCTTGAATTATTCTCAAGATTTTATGTGGTTTCATTATCAAAAGAGCCTCTATTTTTTTTCCCTAGTTTCAAGTTTTTATTTAAATTCCAGTTAGTTAACATACAGTGTAATATTAGTTTCAGGAGTAGAATTTAGTGATTATTACTTACATACAACATCCAGTGCTCTTCACAACAAGTGCCCTCCTTAATATCTGTCACCCATTTAACCCATCTACCCCACCTACCTCTAACTCCAGCATCTCTCAGTTCTCTATAGTTGAGTCTGTTTTCTGGTTTGCCTCTCTTTTTCTCCCCCCACCCCACATTCATCTGTTCTGTTTCTTAAATTCCACATATGAGTGAAATCATATGGTATTTGTCTTTCTCTGACTTATTTTGCTTAGCATAACAATCTCTAGCTCCATCCACATTGCTGATTTTTGAAGATTTTATTTTATTGATATTGAATTGTTGGATTTGATACATTCAAAAACACGGATAACCAACTTTTACACATTATAAAATTCCAAATACTTCTGAAATAAGAGAAGGGATACATCATAATTCAAATAAACATTTTCTTAAAAATGTATTTTTGCTATAAGATAATCATTTTATCTGCCCTTCACAAATCTAGTTCTTTAATCAGAGGGGGAGATGAACCATGAGAGACTATGCACTCTGAGAAACAAACTGAGGGTTCTAGAGGAGAGGGGGGTGGGGGGATGGGTTAGCCTGGTGATGGGTATTAAAGAAGGCACATACTGAATGGAGCACTGGGTGTTATACACAAACAATGAATCATGGAACACTACATCAAAAACTAATGATGTAATGTATGGTGATTAACATAACATAATATAAATAAATAAATAAATAAATAAATAAATAAATAAATAAATAAATAGAATCCAGTAACTGATACAGATACATTTCGCCTTGTTAATTTTATAATATAAAAGAAATACATTACCTGGCCATTCTAATGTCTTTTTCTACCATTGCCTTGGCCAACTCAACATGAATATCCATGGGTTGCAATATATGCATAGTTGATGGATGCTGAAATCGACACGTTTTCCAATTTTCATCTTTAAAAAAATTTTAAAATTAAACTAGTCTTCCAGATGTTCTGTGAAAAATTACTCTAACTTAATAGAAAACAGCAAACGTATTCAATAAATACTAATTTTTACTTCTTTCAGCATATGTTAAATGACCTTTATTTTTTAAAATAAGATTGACAAAAAAAATAAGACTGACAGTTAATAACGTAACTGTTTATTTCAAAATGTTTTTTAGTTAGCAGTAACAGTTCATAATAAGTGGGCACTTTTCCCCACTTAATTACTAAACAATTCTCATTGGATTATTACTGCTGTATGAATACTAAAACACTTTGCTATAATAAATTATACAGTCCACATCAGAAAAAAAAATTAAAATTCACCCATGCTCTAAAAATGAGGGTTATTAATGACAAGGAATTTCAGTGTTTATTTTTTCACATGTCTACTCTAACTCCATTTGACATTCTTTAGCCTCATCCTAGGTCTATCATGTCTAGGCTATCAATCTGGCTTATGTATCTAAAGACTATGAAGTGATTCACAAGTACTGATAAAGGATAGTCTACTGTGGGGAATAAAAATATAAAGGAAAAAATCAGTGGGAAAGAAATAGTTTTATATACAAATATGTTTATAAGCATTAGTGCATATGTGATGGGGGGACAGAACAATCAAAATGGCCTATAACAGATTAAAATAAACAATGATACAAAAACAAAAAAATAAATAAAATAAAATAAGACCAACAGGAGTCAAAGACTGTGATATAAAAATAATGATAAATATATATTTGGAGGATGTTCATATAACATCTTGCATTCTAAAGCAAATAGGAAAAAAAAACAGGACTTTATTGCCCTGATTCTGGAATTAGTGGTCAAGGTAGGTGGTTGCAGTGAAAAAAGGAAAAAAAAAAATAGAAAATGACAGAGGAAAAAAAGAGGTTTCTGGGGTTCCTTAGAGAAATTACACTAGTTTAGCACATAATTCTAAAACAAAAATGAGTTTTATTAAGATTTTATGATTAAAAAAGTGTAATAATCACTTTTCTCCAAAAAAAAAAAAAGTTCCAGAGTCAGACTTTCCAACAGAATCCTACACAGATCTTAAGTGATGGCAATCACTGAACATCTTTTATCACTTATAACTCAAACAATTATTATTAAGTACATATGAAAGAAAAGGCAGTTTTAATGGTCTGTGTAAAATGGTCTGTGTAAAAGTACTTCCCTCCAAGGAATTAATACATAAAGCATTATGTATTTACATTTTAATAAATCTCTTCATTCCTACTAGAGTATACACTCTGCACACAGAGTTACTTTCTTTCTTCCAATGACCTACCACAAAGTGCTAAATTCAAGGATATTTAGCAAATAATTATTGCTTTTAGAAATTAAACAAGTATGGAGAACCAGTGTTCTTTACTTAAGCAGTAGAAAACACCATAACTTCTGGAAAATAATTAACTACCTTTAGGGTTTTAATACTATATCCATACTTGTCAGATACCTACAAAAGTAGATTGTATGTAATACTACTGAAATAATGACTAGGCTAATAAAGTCAAAATATTTAAAAATAAAGTAGCAAGGGAAGACAACATTGAGACATCCCAAAAGCACTGAGAAAGAAAAACTTAAGCCAATGGCAACTTCTATTTTTGTGTTCTGGGCAGTTTCATAGTCACATCACAACAAATAGGCAATGATTGGACCTAGATTCAAACGCTGCTAAGTACCTGAAGATGAACAGGCGTATTTTTATCTCTATTTCTACCTGTGGCAATGATTTGCACTGATGGGCTCCAATTTGGTTTTCTTAAGTGACCAACAGGATATGTGTTCAAAACATTGTCACGGTTGATATACATGCACACATATTTACCTAAGCTATTCAACATAATTTCAAGATCCTAAAAATTGAGCAAAAGCTTACCTGCTCTTGCAAAGAGTAACTGCACACTTTTTATTTCAACATCAAACTTGTCATATGCTTTATCCATTATTTCTTCCAGAGATGAATTATTAGTCTTCTGCAAACCTTGATCTTTACTGTTAAGCTAAAATGGACAAAAACTTCAATTTTCTTAGCAGAAAAATATATTAATATTTTTGTTGTGTTTTCTTAAAACCTAACTAAAATGAAAACACTGTCCTTAGTGAGTTCACGTTCTGCTTAATCCTCTGACAATTTTTTGCAAGTATTTTATTAGGAATATAATATTTCAGTATACCTCTTTAATATGTTTGGGTACTAGGTGCTCACCATATTTGTATTAATTAGAAGATCAGTTACACAGCTGTCTACCTCAAAGAACCTGTCTAGACATGCAACTCTTCCTGGCTCTCAGCAGTTATTGCAACGCATGGCTCAGCACCCCTACAACCTAACCTCTTCACCATGAAATCACAGGTTTTGTTCCTTCTTCTTCTCATTACATCACCTGAATAAACAGGCCATTAGAATTCAGCTTCAACCTCCACTTCCTTTTCCCTCTTCCCAAAGGAAGCAAGGATCCATTCGGGACTGTATTTTCTGAAATCGTCACTTTTTCTCAGATGCTTGGATTTCTAATGGGTTCGACACCCAAAACCTTAGTGTTCTCTTACTCAATTTAATTGCTGACAGTGGTATAACAAGTATATTAATATGTGTATAATTTCCTATTGTCAAAATAAGTAAATTAACAAATAACACTATGTAATTAAACTCTGGAAATCTAGTACTTCTCTACAACTAGAAAAATACAGCAGTAATCCAGTCCTCAATATCAAATCATCTACCATTACAGAAAATTTTAGGGGTTTTCCATGTTTTTTTTAATAGCCATAAAATATACATAAAATACTCAATCTAAGCTAGGCTTGACAAAATACTAAGAAGAAATAAGTTTAATTTAAGTGAACTCTGAGGGAAAACCAGCAAACTGTCAGATAGCTAGCTTCCAACCTGAGCAAAAATGGGCAGGAAGAAATGGATATACACCTACCCGAAATGTACCAAAGTCTACAATGAGAAGATCTGATTTTTCATGGTGGAAACCTGTCTGTGGAAGTATTAGATAAGAAGGCTTCAGATTTATCCTTAAATCAAGGACTTTTCGAGTTTCAATAATGTGTGTAAGTCCTAAAAGAAATAATAAAAGATTAGATGGTCAAGTTGACATACGTAATTATATTAACAATGAGAATACAAGTATCACTTGAAAAGTATTATGGAGGAGCATCAGTTCTCTTAATATCCTCAAAATTAAGCATCTAAGGTGAAACTGCATATGGTCAATGGGAGACAATCATATCATCACACTGTACAGTAAACCCAACATAGCTAGTATTTTATCCAGAGAGAGAAAAATTCTTCATTTCTTTTTTTAAACATTTTTTTTAAATTATTTATTTGACAGAGAGAGACACAGCCAGAGAGGGAAGCCCCTATACAGCCAGAGTAGGGGGAGTGGGAAAGGGAGAAGCAGGCTTCCTGCCGAGCAGGGAGCCCGATCCCAAGACCCTGGGATCATGATCTGAGCCATCCAGGTGCCCCAAAATTCATCATTTCTTTAGTTAAGCAACCACATAAACTACTTGGCTTGAGTTTAGAGACCATGCTGCATAAAAGTATTTATGTTTAGAACCAGAGTTACACACAAAGTTTTCATTAGAATAGACAAAATTTTGAGTTTCATTGATGTTTATGCAGATAAATTCTTTTTTTTTTTAAGATTTTATTTATTTATTTGAGAGAGAGAGAATGAGAGAGAGAGCACATGAGAGGGGGGAGGATCAGAGGGAGAAGCAGACTCCCTGCCGAGCAGGGAGCCCGATGCGGGACTCGATCCCGGGACTCCAGGATCATGACCTGAGCCGAAGGCAGTCGCTTAACCAACTGAGCCACCCAGGCGCCCTGCAGATAAATTCTTTACCTGTAGCTGTTCTCTCTTTAATTTCTTCCAGCTTCATTAATGTAGCTGATGTTATTTGTTCAAGATTTAATCCTTTATTTGATTGAAAGAATTCAACCACTGCATTGATGGTTTTCTGTAAAATAATTTAAAATATAAGCAAGCTCTACACAGTACTTTCCATATTATAAATTTTAAAGTTGCAGTTTAATTCTAAACAACTGTGGTTCCAAACTTAGGAGATACCTCCAAAGATACTCTGCCCTATTGCATCTCTCTCTCTCGTGGAAGAAAAAAAAAATCTAAAAAAAGGAATAGCCCAAGTACGCTTACTACAGAGGCAACAAATGTGTGCATGTCATTGAGGTGACTTTGTATGTTCTAAGGTGTCATGTTGTTATAGCAATGGACATTACTACTAAACTATACACTTAAAAATTGCCAAGATGGTAAATTTTATGTATTTTACAATTTAAATTTTTTTTAATTTAAAAAATTAAATTAAACCCTGCCTGTGACTACACTTCTAAACTGTGAAGTAAAAAAAAAAAAAAAAGTCACGGTTCTCAACAACAGAGTAGGACGAACTTACAAAGGATGCAATGACTAGTGATCCTGTTGGCTAGCCTGAGATGAGTTAAGAGCATTTGAATAAAAGATGGAACCATAGATACAGAACTTGAGCCAGCATTTTCAATGACATCTAAATGTCAATGCTTTTTTTTCATATGAACAATATTTAAAATTCTTTTATTACTCCTAAAGCAATTTGAATTGGTCCAGATATTTAGGGGAAAGGGAAAATAAGCAAAACTGAACTGGAACAGGAAGTCAGTGTATAACTATTTGGGAGTAGTTGGTACAATAAACAGACTTTTTTTAAAAAAAGATTTTATTTATTTGAGAGAGAGAACGTGCACACATGTGCACACACAAGTGGGGGGCGGTAGGCAGAGGGAGATGGAGAAACAGAGTCCCCGCTAAGCAAGGAGCCCAGGGCAGGGCTCAATCCCAGGACCCTGGATCATGACCTGAGCTGAAGGCAGATGCTTAACCGACTGAACCACCCAGGCACTCCAACACAGACTTTTTGAATAGTATATTAGATTTTTTTTTTTACTTTAACATAAGCATAGATAAGTACAGTAGGAAGAAAAATGGCAGCATATGAAAAAGTAAAATTAACTGGTAAGCATGTACTGCTTTTAAAACAAGAAAAAAGTGTTAGTAAACTTAGTTGCTAAGTAAATAAATGTTAGATATAAAAGAGGAAAAATAAGAACACCATATGTCAAAAGTATAAGATGGGTTTAATAAAGATTGACTTTCTCCTTGCACTTACAGCATCGTAGATGACCTCCACAGGCTGAGACTGAACAATCAGAGTCTGGTCAGCCGTGCTATTCTCTGGGTTGGTTTCAAACTCGATTTTAAGCAAGGATGAGGTAGTATCGCCAATGGAAGCCACGAGCGACGGTACAACACCCTGCTGTTTCAGACCTGTTATGTACCAGTGTTCTAATTTTGCTTCCACCCTACAATCCAGTGAGTAAATAAATAATATAATTAAGATGCTGTGTAACATAATGGGTTAAAATATAAATTTTCCTTTTAAAAAAACTCCTTTGAGAGCCAGTACTACACCTATTACCCAAGGTAAAGTCCAAACTCCTTGGCCTGGCATTTAATTATCCATACAATCTGGGGTTTTGTTTTGGTTTTTGGCTCTTAACTTCTCATCCGCATGAGAAACCCACTTTGGCCAACTCCTGAACACTACAGAAGTTCCGATGATCACTGTTACATGAACGTAAGCTACACTTCACTCAGGGAACTCAACCCTCTATTTCATGTCACCTGAAAACACCCTCATCCCTGCTTCTTTCTACTCAGCTACCCTAAATCCCAATTCTTCTAGCCCAAGTTATTCTCTGCAACTGAGCTTGTGTAGCATTAACCTCAAGGATTTCACTTTACAGCATCTTCTCACCTACAGCTAATATGTTATATAGTTCTTATATTATTAACTTTTTGGTTATCCTCTCTTAACATGTACAGCATAAACTTCTTAAAAACAGAAACTTAATGTTCCTATGCCAGCCTTCATAGTATCAAACTGATAAATTTAACAGTATCCAATAAATTTTTGCGAAGGAAAGAACAGAGGGTAGAATAAATGATGAACTCCTCATATAGCTTTGTAACAAAACAAATTCAAATATAAAAAGACCATCTGACACACAAAAGGAAAAGAACCTAAAGAAGTTGTTTAATGCTCAATAACACTATTTTTTGGCCAAGTCATATCTAGAAATAAAAACTGAAATAATAAGCTTTTTAACTTACTTAAGTGCTTGTGCTCCTGGTCGCTGAGATACTTGGGTGCCCAGGCCAATTATCTGAATTTTCAGTATTTCTGGGATATTTTTGTTTTCTCTTAATGTGACAGAGGTGCTGACTAGTCTCAGTGTCATTATATGGGCAACATACTAAACAAAAAGAATGAATGAAAATTGTTATAGTTTATTACTTTCTTTAATAATTTCTTACTTAAATTTGTTGAATTATAAGGTGATCTAAATATTCAAAAAGAACATTAGAAACTTCAATACAAAATTACAAAATTGTTCAAAAAGGACAACTACAAGAGATCCAAAATTCATTTCTCCTAGTTTGAGATAAGAAAAATGAAACTTGATAAAATATTTTGTCACATAAAGACTCAATTCATCAACTTTCACTAAAGCAAACTAATTCAGACCAATCCTCTGGCTCAAAAACTGGACAAAATATAGAGAACATCTGCTTGATGTCTTGGAAGGCTTAAAAAAACACTGAGAAAAAAAAAATCCTGACCAAAAAATAGATAGGTCAAAACGAGGTAGGACAGAGAAGCAGGGAGTTGATTCTCATCAAAACTTAAAGGAAGACATTAAGAGAGGAAGATTCATAAAACAGAAAACAATTAACAAAATGGCAACAGTAAGTCCTTACCTAAATAATTACTTTAAAAGTAAGGAGATTAAATTTTCCAATAAAAAGATAAAGAATGGCAGAATGGATTTTTAAAAAAATAAGATCCAATGATATGCTGCCTACAAGAAAGACATTCACTTTAGCTTTAAGGACACACATTGACTAAAAGTGAAGGAATGGAAAAAGATACTTCAAGCAAATAGTAACTCCCCTCAAAAAGGGTAGCTATATTTATATCAGAAGAAAATAAACTTTAAGTTAAATGTTGTCAAAAGAGACAAGAAGGTCATTATATAATGATAAAGAGATCAGTCAATCAAGAAAACATAAGATTTGTAAAAACTTATGCACCCAACATTACAGTACCTAAATACATAAAGTAAATACTAACAGGACTAAAAAGAGAAATAAATGGCAATAGTTAGGGACTTCAATAACCCACTCTCAACAACAGATAGCTCATCCTAACAGAGAATCATAAAGCAACAGTGGATTTAAACACTGTAAGCCAAAGGGATCTAACAGACATGCACAAAACATTCCACTCAACAGCAGCAGAATAAACATTCTTCTCAAGCCCACAGGATTATTTCCTAGGATAGATCATATATTAGGCAATGAAACAAGTCTCAAAAAATTCAAGAGGGTATCAATTATACCAAGTATCTTTCCCAACCACAATGGAGTAAGATCTTAGTAAGAGGAAAGCTACAAAATTCACTAATATGTGGAAATTAAACAACATACCCCTGAACAACCACTGTATCAAAGAATAGATCAAAAGGAAAATTAAAAAACAGCATGAGATAAACAAAAATGGAAACTCAATACATCAAAACTTAAGGGATGCAGCAGAAGCATCTTCCTTCTAATAGGGAAGTTTATAGTGATAAATTCATACAAGAAAAAAGAAGGATCTCAAATAAACAACTTAACTTTACACCTCAAGGAACTAGAAAAAGAAGGACAAACTAAGGCCAAAGTTAAGGATTTTATTTATTTACTTTTCAGAGAGAGAGGGAGAGCACAAGCAGGGGAGTGGCAGGCAGAGGGAGAAACAGGCTCCCCAAAGAGCAAGGAGCCCAATGCGAAACTCGATCCCAGGACCTGCGCCAAAGGCAGAAGCTTAACCAACTGAGCCTCCCAGGCATCCCAAAGCCCAAAGTTAGAAGAAGAAAGGAAATTATAAAAATTAGAGAAGAAATAAATGAAATAGAGAATAAAAAAACAATAGAAAAGATTAATAAAACCAAAAGTTGGTTCTTTAAAAACAAAACTGTCAAACCTTTAGCTAGACTAAGCAAGAAATAAAGATGACACATGTGAATAAAATTATAAGTAATAGAGGAGATATTACAACTCATATACAGAAATACAAAAGATCATAAGAGACTACTATGAACACCTATATACCAACAAATTAGACAACCTAGAAAAAAAATGGATAAATTTCTAGAAATGTACAATCCACCAAGACTGAATCATGAAGAAATAGAAAATGTGAACAGACCAATAATGAGTAGGTGATTGAGTCAATAATTAGAAACCTCCCGACAAAGAAAACCTCAGGACCAGATAATGTCACTGGTAAATTCTATTAAACATTTAAAAAAGAATTTACTCCAATTCTTCTCACACACTCTTGTGAGAAGAAACAAATGATAACATTTTTATAAAAATCAGTAACTCATTTAACCCAATTCAACATAATACAGTAAAATGAAATAAAATACTTCTTAAACCACCTAAAAAATAATTACCTGCTTGGGTAAAGCTAAGTTGTGGGAGCTCTCACTATAACCAATAGCAGTGAAGAGCTTATCTTTTTCTTCTGGAGTCATAATGTCATCAATAGCTACAAAGAAAGGACAGTATTTTAAGAAATCAATTGCTTCAGTTTTACAGATACAATAAAAACAATCAAACCAAACTAACAAGTGCTCTAAAATCAATGCTAATAGCAAAAGCAGCCGGGTAATTCCCTCTAATATACTACTGTGCCTACTTAAAACAAACATCATGCATTTGCTTGCTTATGTCAAGAAAAGGCAAAGAGACACCA
Organism: Mirounga leonina; assembly: GCF_011800145.1. Classification (NCBI taxonomy): domain Eukaryota; kingdom Metazoa; phylum Chordata; class Mammalia; order Carnivora; family Phocidae; genus Mirounga; species Mirounga leonina. The sequence continues at coordinate 36,800,423 of NW_023270839.1, forward strand.
TTAAGGGAATTCTGGTCTCATATAAGAATTTTAGAATTCCCTAAGTAGGTTAAAAATTAAGTGAAACTTCTGATATTCATGTAAAAAGTAACAATAAGAAATGTCAGATGTTGGGCGCCTGGGTGGCTCAGTTGGTTAAGCGACTGCCTTCGGCTCAGGTTATGATCCTGGAGTCCCTGGATCGAGTCCCGCATCGGGCTCCCTGCTCGGCAGGGAGCCTGCTTCTCCCTCTGACCCTCCCCCCTCTCATGTGCTCTCTCTCTCTCTCTCTCTCTCTCATTCTCTCTGTCTCAAATAAATAAATAAAATCTTTAAAAAAAAAAAAAAAAAGAAATGTCAGATGTTGACGGTTTTGAATTCAAACTTATAAAATTTCACACAAATAATTTCCTCAAAAATATCAAAGTTTTGATTTAGTTAGATAAACCCAGACATGTTCCAGCCTGAAGTATTTGCTTATACCTTTACACTAATTTGCTTATAATAAATGTAAAAGTCCACTAACTGGCTAAAATAGAATTTATGTGTTTTTTACTTATCAGTGTACAATAAATTATCTGACTTGGAACTTACTTTCAGGAATCAAAGATTCTTCATCTTTTTTCTTAGACTCCTTCTTACCCCAAAACCCACTAAACCAGCCTCCACGTTTCTCGCCTGTGTCAGCAGACTTTTTCCTTAATTTTTGCCCAGATCGAATCACCTGAAAAGTAAACATTTTTATTAAATTTAATTAAAGAGTAAATGCCCTCTTCATTTTCAGGTATAGCCAGGTAAGAACAATGGTTAATTATTTTAACACTACATTAGGTTAAAAACGGTCAAGAGAACCTTCTGAAATGGTGTTCAACATGATTTGGTTAATATAGTTCCACCATTAATTTACTTTACACACCTACTGATCAAATTTTGATGATGCTGCATTTTAACAGAAATACAGTAAGGGTTTCAAGTGAATTTTTTTGAGCAATATGTCTTCCAAATATTTAAGTTAACAGCCACTAAGACTGCAGATTTATAAAATGAAAAGTTCTCTATAAAGGAGATGCTTCCACACTCAGAAGTTTTAGTTTAAAACAATCATATTTCAGAATTCATATACATTACTGGTTTGCTAACTATGGACATGGGAGAGGGGTCGAATATAAATAAAAACAGATAGTCCTTAAATCTCATTTCATTCTCTTCTCAATAAATCCTGGCTTGATTTTCTGCAACTCCTTGAAATACTAAAATATAGATGAATAACTAAAAAGCAGAAAACAGAGAATAAATAGAATAAAGGGGATAAATAATTTAGACTCTATCTTCTCACTCCCTGAGTAAATAAACTTTAATAATTTTCCCACTTAAAATTTATAGTATTTTAAATTAGTAGTAAATTGGTAACCTTGCAAGCCTCCCTGTGTAACAAAAGGTGAAATACTCCAAAAGAGAAGTTGAAAAAAAGTTGAATTAGTAAAGAGAAGTCTAAACTAAGTTAAGTAAGTTCTCTTTATTTTTATTTATTTATTTTTAAAGATATTATTTATTTATTTGAGAGAGAGAGTACAAAAGAGAGCATGTACAAAAGAGAGAGTACAAGGGGGGGGGGACAGAGGGAGAAACAGACTCCCGCTGAGCAGGGAACCCGACACAGGACTTGAACCCAGGACCCTGGGATCATGACCTGAGCCAAAGGCAGATGCTTAACCAACTGAGCCACCCAGGCACCCCTTCTTTTCTTTAACAACGAGATGTTAAAGAAATAGGGGAATAGGTATACATCTGTGAATAAAACTATCAAAGTTTTATCATTTATACTTTAGCCATAACTATCTTTTGTCAAGCTTACCAATCCATTTTCAGCAGTCAGAAATGTAGTAAGAACTGTATTATCTGATCACTTTATATTCTATATTAAATAATATTTTACTTCTTTATTCTCTTGGCATAGATTAGTGTACTTTTTTATATTTTTCAGAAGTAGAACTTAGACAATTTATTTAACCCCTCTCTGTCTTACTTTGCTAATATAAGCTGAAGATAATAGTACTTTCCTCAGAATTGATGGTACCCAGCAAATTAGATCAAGAAAATGTTAGCTACCAATTTCATTCCTGTTACTAAATTTTTACTTTAAAATGTTCATGAACACAAAGCTTCAGCAAAGCAAATCAATTCTTAGCCACCAATATCTTGAATTCTTGTCAGACGTAGGCACAATATTGTTAATCCAAGTGCTTACTGTGTTTGTCTTTTGCCTTGAGATATTTTTTGAGTGGAACTAACCCCATCGTGTCCATACCAACAGAAGTTGTAAGGGCTGAAATGTTAATGAGAAGAGGTGTGGGAAACAGAACGCCACAACCACCACTGGTTCATGTTCGCTCAGACTCTGAGCTCTCTGAGAAAACTCGAGATTGCAGGGTTAAAAATAACCCGAAAGGATCAGAGTGAAATGCCCTTGGGACGTGTGTGGTCAGTTCTAAAGTACACAGCAGATGTTTAGTAGATAGGAAGCCAGCTGTAAACAGCACACTGGGCACACCCCTCTTTGTTCCTTTAAAGATTCTTACGTG